>NW_027440800.1:0-61175 GCF_031893055.1 Leptodactylus fuscus | reverse complement strand
TTGATCGTGTACTCTTGAGTGTAGCTCGGGCTGAGAATGACGCAGCCATGGGAAAGTTGACAGTTAAGCCTATCTAGTGACAGCCCATCATAGGCTAGCTGGGTGAGCTTGCAACTTCTACCATGTCGGAGTTTGATTTTCCCCATAGGGTTTCATTGATCGTGTACTCTTGAGTGTAGCTCGGGCTGAGAAGGTCGCAGCATGGGAAAGTTGACAGTTAAGCCTATCTAGTGACAACCCATCATAGGCTAGCTGGGTGATCTTGCAACTTGTATCATGCCGGAGTTTGATTTTCACCATAGGGTTTCATTGATCGCTTACTCGGCAACTTGTATGAAGCAGGATTTCTACTTTCCCCTTAGCGCTTCATTGATCGTGTACTCTTGAGTGTAGCTCGGGCTGAGAATGACGCAGCCATGGGAAAGTTGACAGTTAAGCCTATCTAGTGACAGCCCATCATAGGCTAGCTGGGTGAGCTTGCAACTTCTACCATGTCGGAGTTTGATTTTCCCCATAGGGTTTCATTGATCGTGTACTCTTGAGTGTAGCTCGGGCTGAGAAGGTCCGCAGCCATGGGAAAGTTGACAGTTAAGCCTATCTAGTGACAACCCATCATAGGCTAGCTGGGTGATCTTGCAACTTGTATCATGCCGGAGATTGATTTTCACCATAGGGTTTCATTGATCGCTTACCCGGCAACTTGTATCAAGCAGGATTTCTACTTTCCCCTTAGCGCTTCATTGATCGTGTACTCTTGAGTGTAGATCGGGCTGAGAATGACGCAGCCATTGGAAAGTTGACAGTTAAGCCTATCTATTGACAGCCCATCATAGGCTAGCTGGGTGATCTTGCAACTTGTACCATGTCGGAGTTTGATTTTCCCCATAGGGTTTCATTGATCGTGTACTCTTGATTGTAGCTCGGGCTAAGAAGGTCGCAGCCATGGGAAAGTTGACAGTTAAGCCTATCTAGTGACAACCCATCATAGGCTAGCTGGTGATCTTGCAACTTGTATCATGCCGGAGTTTGATTTTCACCATAGGGTTTCATTGATCGCTTACTCGGCAACTTGTATGAAGCAGGATTTCTACTTCCCCTTAGCGCTTCATTGATCGTAAACTCTTGAGTGTAAGCTCGGGCTGAGAATGACGCAGCCATGGGAAAGTTGACAGTTAAGCCTATCTAGTGACAGCCCATCATAGGCTAGCTGGGTGATCTTGCAACTTGTACCATGTCGGAGTTTGATTTTCCCCATAGGGTTTCATTGATCGTGTACTCTTGAGTGTAGCTCGGGCTGAGAAGGTCGCAGCCATGGGAAAGTTGACAGTTAAGCCTATCTAGTGACAACCCATCATAGGCTAGCTGGGTGATCTTGCAACTTGTATCATGCCGGAGTTTGATTTTCCCCATAGGGTTTCATTGATCGCTTACTCCGGCAACTTGTATGAAGCAGGATTTCTACTTTCCCCTTAGCGCTTCATTGATCGTGTACTCTTGAGTGTAGCTCGGGCTGAGAATGACGCAGCCATGGGAAAGTTGACAGTTAAGCCTATCTAGTGACAGCCCATCATAGGCTAGCTGGGTGAGCTTGCAACTTCTACCATGTCGGAGTTTGATTTTCCCCATAGGGTTTCATTGATCGTGTACTCTTGAGTGTAGCTCGGGCTGAGAAGGTCGCAGCCATGGGAAAGTTGACAGTTAAGCCTATCTAGTGACAACCCATCATAGGCTAGCTGGGTGATCTTGCAACTTGTATCATGCCGGAGTTTGATTTTCACCATAGGGTTTCATTGATCGCTTACTCGGCAACTTGTATGAAGCAGGATTTCTACTTTCCCCTTGAGCGCTTCATTGATCGTGTACTCTTGAGTGTAGATCGGGGCTGAGAATGACGCAGCCATTGGAAATTTGACAGTTAAGCCTATCTATTGACAGCCCATCATAGGCTAGCTGGGTGAGCTTGCAACTTCTACCATGTCGGAGTTTGATTTTCCCCATAGGGTTTCATTGATCGTGTACTCTTGATTGTAGCTCGGGCTAAGAAGGTCGCAGCCATGGGAAAGTTGACAGTTAAGGCCTATCTAGTGACAACCCATCATAGGCTAGCTGGGTGATCTTGCAACTTGTATCATGCCGGAGATTGATTTTCACCATAGGGTTTTCATTGATCGCTTACTCGGCAACTTGTATGAAGCAGGATTTCTACTTTCCCCTTAGCGCTTCATTGATCGTGTACTCTTGAGTGTAGCTCGGGCTGAGAATGACGCAGCCATGGGAAAGTTGACAGTTAAGCCTATCTATTGACAGCCCATCATAGGCTAGCTGGGTGATCTTGCAACTTGTACCATGTCGGAGTTTGATTTTCCCCATAGGGTTTCATTGATCGTGTACTCTTGAGTGTAGCTCGGGCTGAGAAGGTCGCAGCCATGGGAAAGTTGACAGTTAAGCCTATCTAGTGACAACCCATCATAGGCTAGCTGGGTGATCTTGCAACTTGTATCATGCCGGAGTTTGATTTTCCCCATAGGGTTTCATTGATCGCTTACTCGGCAACTTGTATGAAGCAGGATTTCTACTTTCCCCTTAGCGCTTCATTGATCGTGTACTCTTGAGTGTAGCTCGGGCTGAGAATGACGCAGCCATGGGAAAGTTGACAGTTAAGC
This sequence comes from Leptodactylus fuscus, assembly GCF_031893055.1. Taxonomy (NCBI): domain Eukaryota; kingdom Metazoa; phylum Chordata; class Amphibia; order Anura; family Leptodactylidae; genus Leptodactylus; species Leptodactylus fuscus. The sequence continues at coordinate 58,512 of NW_027440800.1, read as the reverse complement.
CTATCTAGTGACAGCCCATCATAGGCTAGCTGGGTGAGCTTGCAACTTGTACCATGTCGGAGTTTGATTTTCCCCATAGGGTTTCATTGATCGTGTACTCTTGAGTGTAGCTCGGGCTGAGAAGGTCGCAGCCATGGGAAAGTTGACAGTTAAGCCTATCTAGTGACAACCCATCATAGGCTAGCTGGGTGATCTTGGCAACTTGTATCATGCCGGAGATTGATTTTCACCATAGGGTTTCATTGATCGCTTACCCGGCAACTTGTTTCAAGCAGGATTTCTACTTTCCCCTTAGCGCTTCATTGATCGTGTACTCTTGAGTGTAGATCGGGCTGAGAATGACGCAGCCATGGGAAAGTTGACAGTTAAGCTTATCTATTGACAGCCCATCATAGGCTAGCTGGGTGATCTTGCAACTTGTACCATGTCGGAGTTTGATTTTTCCCCATAGGGTTTCATTGATCGTGTACTCTTGAGTGTAGCTCGGGCTAAGAAGGTCGCAGCCATGGGAAAGTTGACAGTTAAGCCTATCTAGTGACAGCCCATCATAGGCTAGCTGGGTGAGCTTGCAACTTCTACCATGTCGGAGTTTGATTTTCCCCATAGGGTTTCATTGATCGTGTACTCTTGAGTGTAGCTCGGGCTGAGAAGGTCGCAGCCATGGGAAAGTTGACAGTTAAGCCTATCTAGTGACAACCCATCATAGGCTAGCTGGGTGATCTTGCAACTTGTATCATGCCGGAGATTGATTTTCACCATAGGGTTTCATTGATCGCTTACCCCGGCAACTTGTTTCAAGCAGGATTTCTACTTTCCCCCTTAGCGCTTCATTGATCGTGTACTCTTGAGTGTAGATCGGGGCTGAGAATGACGCAGCCATGGGAGCGGAAAGTTGACAGTTAAGCTTATCTATTGACAGCCCATCATAGGCTAGCTGGGTGATCTTGCAACTTGTACCATGTCGGAGTTTGATTTTCCCCATAGGGTTTCATTGATCGTGTACTCTTGAGTGTAGCTCGGGCTAAGAAGGTCGCAGCCATGGGAAAGTTGACAGTTAAGCCTATCTAGTGACAACCCATCATAGGCTAGCTGGGTGATCTTGCAACTTGTATCATGCCGGAGTTTGATTTTCACCATAGGGTTTCATTGATCGCTTACTCGGCAACTTGTATGAAGCAGGATTTCTACTTTCCCCTTAGCGCTTCATTGATCGTGTACTCTTGAGTGTAGCTCGGGCTGAGAATGACGCAGCCATGGGAAAGTTGACAGTTAAGCCTATCTAGTGACAGCCCATCATAGGCTAGCTGGGTGAGCTTGCAACTTCTACCATGTCGGAGTTTGATTTTCCCCATAGGGTTTCATTGATCGTGTACTCTTGAGTGTAGCTCGGGGCTGAGAAGGTCGCAGCCATGGGAAAGTTGACAGTTAAGCCTATCTAGTGACAACCCATCATAGGCTAGCTGGGTGATCTTGCAACTTGTATCATGCCGGAGTTTGATTTTCACCATAGGGTTTCATTGATCGCTTACTCAGCAACTTGTATCAAGCAGGATTTCTACTTTCCCCTTAGCGCTTCATTGATCGTGTACTCTTGAGTGTAGATCGGGCTGAGAATGACGCAGCCATGGGAAAGTTGACAGTTAAGCCTATCTAGTGACAGCCCATCATAGGCTAGCTGGGTGATCTTGCAACTTGTACCATGTCGGAGTTTGATTTTCCCCATAGGGTTTCATTGATCGTGTACTCTTGAGTGTAGCTTGGGCTGAGAAGGTCGCAGCCATGTGAAAGTTGACAGTTAAGCCTATCTAGTGACAACCCATCATAGGCTAGCTGGGTGATCTTGCAACTTGTATCATGCCGGAGTTTGATTTTCACCATAGGGTTTCATTGATCGCTTTACTCGGTAACTTGTATGAAGCAGGATTTCTACTTTCCCCTTAGCGCTTCATTGATCGTGTACTCTTGAGTGTAGCTCGGGCTGAGAATGACGCAGCCATGGGAAAGTTGACAGTTAAGCCTATCTAGTGACAGCCCATCATAGGCTAGCTGGGTGAGCTTGCAACTTCTACCATGTCGGAGTTTGATTTTCCCCATAGGGTTTCATTGATCGATTGATCGTGTACTCTTGAGTGTAGCTCGGGCTGAGAAGGTCGCAGCCATGGGAAAGTTGACAGTTAAGCCTATCTAGTGACAACCCATCATAGGCTAGCTGGGTGATCTTGCAACTTGTATCATGCCGGAGTTTGATTTTCACCATAGGGTTTCATTGATCGCTTACTCGGCAACTTGTATCAAGCAGGATTTCTACTTTCCCCTTAGCGCTTCATTGATCGTGTACTCTTGAGTGTAGATCGGGCTGAGAATGACGCAGCCATGGGAAAGTTGACAGTTAAGCCTATCTAGTGACAGCCCATCATAGGCTAGCTGGGTGATCTTGCAACTTGTACCATGTCGGAGTTTGATTTTCCCCATAGGGTTTCATTGATCGTGTACTCTTGAGTGTAGCTCGGGCTGAGAAGGTCGCAGCCATGTGAAAGTTGACAGTTAAGCCTATCTAGTGACAACCCATCATAGGCTAGCTGGGTGATCTTGCAACTTGTATCATGCCGGAGTTTGATTTTCACTATAGGGTTTCATTGATTGCTTACTCGGCAACTTGTATGAAGCAGGATTTCTACTTTCCCCTTAGCGCTTCATTGATCGTGTACTCTTGAGTGTAGCTCGGGCTGAGAATGACGCAGCCATGGGAAAGTTGACAGTTAAGCCTATCTAGTGACAGCCCATCATAGGCTAGCTGGGTGAGCTTGCAACTTCTACCATGTCGGAGTTTGATTTTCCCCATAGGGTTTCATTGATCGTGTACTCTTGAGTGTAGCTCGGGCTGAGAAGGTCGCAGCCATGGGAAAGTTGACAGTTAAGCCTATCTAGTGACAACCCATCATAGGCTAGCTGGGTGATCTTGCAACTTGTATCATGCCGGAGTTTGATTTTCACCATAGGGTTTCATTGATCGCTTACTCGGCAACTTGTATGAAGCAGGATTTCTACTTTCCCCTTAGCGCTTCATTGATCGTGTACTCTTGAGTGTAGCTCGGGCTGAGAATGACGCAGCCATGGGAAAGTTGACAGTTAAGCCTATCTAGTGACAGCCCATCATAGGCTAGCTGGGTGAGCTTGCAACTTCTACCATGTCGGAGTTTGATTTTCCCCATAGGGTTTCATTGATCGTGTACTCTTGAGTGTAGCTCGGGCTGAGAAGGTCGCAGCCATGGGAAAGTTGACAGTTAAGCCTATCTAGTGACAACCCATCATAGGCTAGCTGGGTGATCTTGCAACTTGTATCATGCCGGAGATTGATTTTCACCATAGGGTTTCATTGATCGCTTACCCGGCAACTTGTATCAAGCAGGATTTCTACTTTCCCCTTAGCGCTTCATTGATCGTGTACTCTTGAGTGTAGATCGGGCTGAGAATGACGCAGCCATTGGAAAGTTGACAGTTAAGCCTATCTATTGACAGCCCATCATAGGCTAGCTGGGTGATCTTGCAACTTGTACCATGTCGGAGTTTGATTTTCCCCATAGGGTTTCATTGATCGTGTACTCTTGATTGTAGCTCGGGCTAAGAAGGTCGCAGCCATGGGAAAGTTGACAGTTAAGCCTATCTAGTGACAACCCATCATAGGCTAGCTGGGTGATCTTGCAACTTGTATCATGCCGGAGTTTGATTTTCACCATAGGGTTTCATTGATCGCTTACTCGGCAACTTGTATGAAGCAGGATTTCTACTTTCCCCTTAGCGCTTCATTGATCGTGTACTCTTGAGTGTAGCTCGGGCTGAGAATGACGCAGCCATGGGAAAGTTGACAGTTAAGCCTATCTAGTGACAGCCCATCATAGGCTAGCTGGGTGATCTTGCAACTTGTACCATGTCGGAGTTTGATTTTCCCCATAGGGTTTCATTGATCGTGTACTCTTGAGTGTAGCTCGGGCTGAGAAGGTCGCAGCCATGGGAAAGTTGACAGTTAAGCCTATCTAGTGACAACCCATCATAGGCTAGCTGGGTGATCTTGCAACTTGTATCATGCCGGAGTTTGATTTTCCCCATAGGGTTTCATTGATCGCTTACTCGGCAACTTGTATGAAGCAGGATTTCTACTTTCCCCTTAGCGCTTCATTGATCGTGTACTCTTGAGTGTAGCTCGGGCTGAGAATGACGCAGCCATGGGAAAGTTGACAGTTAAGCCTATCTAGTGACAGCCCATCATAGGCTAGCTGGGTGAGCTTGCAACTTCTACCATGTCGGAGTTTGATTTTCCCCATAGGGTTTCATTGATCGTGTACTCTTGAGTGTAGCTCGGGCTGAGAAGGTCGCAGCCATGGGAAAGTTGACAGTTAAGCCTATCTAGTGACAACCCATCATAGGCTAGCTGGGTGATCTTGCAACTTGTATCATGCCGGAGTTTGATTTTCACCATAGGGTTTCATTGATCGCTTACTCGGCAACTTGTATGAAGCAGGATTTCTACTTTCCCCTTAGCGCTTCATTGATCGTGTACTCTTGAGTGTAGCTCGGGCTGAGAATGACGCAGCCATGGGAAAGTTGACAGTTAAGCCTATCTAGTGACAGCCCATCATAGGCTAGCTGGGTGAGCTTGCAACTTGTACTATGTCGGAGTTTGATTTTCCCCATAGGGTTTCATTGATCGTGTACTCTTGAGTGTAGCTCGGGCTGAGAAGGTCGCAGCCATGGGAAAGTTGACAGTTAAGCCTATCTAGTGACAACCCATCATAGGCTAGCTGGGTGATCTTGCAACTTGTATCATGCCGGAGATTGATTTTCACCATAGGGTTTCATTGATCGCTTACCCGGCAACTTGTTTTAAGCAGGATTTCTACTTTCCCCTTAGCGCTTCATTGATCGTGTACTCTTGAGTGTAGATCGGGCTGAGAATGATGCAGCCATGGGAAAGTTGACAGTTAAGCTTATCTATTGACAGCCCATCATAGGCTAGCTGGGTGATCTTGCAACTTGTACCATGTCGGAGTTTGATTTTCCCCATAGGGTTTCATTGATCGTGTACTCTTGAGTGTAGCTCGGGCTAAGAAGGTCGCAGCCATGGGAAAGTTGACAGTTAAGCCTATCTAGTGACAACCCATCATAGGCTAGCTGGGTGATCTTGCAACTTGTATCATGCCGGAGTTTGATTTTCACCATAGGGTTTCATTGATCGCTTACTCGGCAACTTGTATGAAGCAGGATTTCTACTTTCCCCTTAGCGCTTCATTGATCGTGTACTCTTGAGTGTAGCTCGGGCTGAGAATGACGCAGCCATGGGAAAGTTGACAGTTAAGCCTATCTAGTGACAGCCCATCATAGGCTAGCTGGGTGAGCTTGCAACTTCTACCATGTCGGACTTTGATTTTCCCCATAGGGTTTCATTGATCGTGTACTCTTGAGTGTAGCTCGGGCTGAGAAGGTCGCAGCCATGGGAAAGTTGACAGTTAAGCCTATCTAGTGACAACCCATCATAGGCTAGCTGTGTGATCTTGCAACTTGTATCATGCCGGAGTTTGATTTTCACCATAGGGTTTCATTGATCGCTTACTCGGCAACTTGTATCAAGCAGGATTTCTACTTTCCCCTTAGCGCTTCATTGATCGTGTACTCTTGAGTGTAGATCGGGCTGAGAATGACGCAGCCATGGGAAAGTTGACAGTTAAGCCTATCTAGTGACAGCCCATCATAGGCTAGCTGGGTGATCTTGCAACTTGTACCATGTCGGAGTTTGATTTTCCCCATAGGGTTTCATTGATCGTGTACTCTTGAGTGTAGCTTGGGCTGAGAAGGTCGCAGCCATGTGAAAGTTGACAGTTAAGCCTATCTAGTGACAACCCATCATAGGCTAGCTGGGTGATCTTGCAACTTGTATCATGCCGGAGTTTGATTTTCACCATAGGGTTTCATTGATCGCTTACTCGGCAACTTGTATGAAGCAGGATTTCTACTTTCCCCTTAGCGCTTCATTGATCGTGTACTCTTGAGTGTAGCTCGGGCTGAGAATGACGCAGCCATGGGAAAGTTGACAGTTAAGCCTATCTAGTGACAGCCCATCATAGGCTAGCTGGGTGAGCTTGCAACTTCTACCATGTCGGAGTTTGATTTTCCCCATAGGGTTTCATTGATCGTGTACTCTTGAGTGTAGCTCGGGCTGAGAAGGTCGCAGCCATGGAAAGTTGACAGTTAAGCCTATCTAGTGACAACCCATCATAGGCTAGCTGGGTGATCTTGCAACTTGTATCATGCCGGAGTTTGATTTTCACCATAGGGTTTCATTGATCGCTTACTCGGCAACTTGTATCAAGCAGGATTTCTACTTTCCCCTTAGCGCTTCATTGATCGTGTACTCTTGAGTGTAGATCGGGCTGAGAATGACGCAGCCATGGGAAAGTTGACAGTTAAGCCTATCTAGTGACAGCCCATCATAGGCTAGCTGGGTGATCTTGCAACTTGTACCATGTCGGAGTTTGATTTTCCCCATAGGGTTTCATTGATCGTGTACTCTTGAGTGTAGCTCGGGCTGAGAAGGTAGCAGCCATGTGAAAGTTGACAGTTAAGCCTATCTAGTGACAACCCATCATAGGCTAGCTGGGTGATCTTGCAACTTTTATCATGCCGGAGTTTGATTTTCACCATAGGGTTTCATTGATTGCTTACTCGGCAACTTGTATGAAGCAGGATTTCTACTTTCCCCTTAGCGCTTTATTGATCGTGTACTCTTGAGTGTAGCTCGGGCTGAGAATGACGCAGCCATGGGAAAGTTGACAGTTAAGCCTATCTAGTGACAGCCCATCATAGGCTAGCTGGGTGAGCTTGCAACTTCTACCATGTCGGAGTTTGATTTTCCCCATAGGGTTTCATTGATCGTGTACTCTTGAGTGTAGCTCGGGCTGAGAAGGTCGCAGCCATGGGAAAGTTGACAGTTAAGCCTATCTAGTGACAACCCATCATAGGCTAGCTGGGTGATCTTGCAACTTGTATCATGCCGGAGTTTGATTTTCACCATAGGGTTTCATTGATCGCTTACTCGGCAACTTGTATGAAGCAGGATTTCTACTTTCCCCTTAGCGCTTCATTGATCGTGTACTCTTGAGTGTAGCTCGGGCTGAGAATGACGCAGCCATGGGAAAGTTGACAGTTAAGCCTATCTAGTGACAGCCCATCATAGGCTAGCTGGGTGAGCTTGCAACTTCTACCATGTCGGAGTTTGATTTTCCCCATAGGGTTTCATTGATCGTGTACTCTTGAGTGTAGCTCGGGCTGAGAAGGTCGCAGCCATGGGAAAGTTGACAGTTAAGCCTATCTAGTGACAACCCATCATAGGCTAGCTGGGTGATCTTGCAACTTGTATCATGCCGGAGATTGATTTTCACCATAGGGTTTCATTGATCGCTTACCCGGCAACTTGTATCAAGCAGGATTTCTACTTTCCCCTTAGCGCTTCATTGATCGTGTACTCTTGAGTGTAGATCGGGCTGAGAATGACGCAGCCATTGGAAAGTTGACAGTTAAGCCTATCTATTGACAGCCCATCATAGGCTAGCTGGGTGATCTTGCAACTTGTACCATGTCGGAGTTTGATTTTCCCCATAGGGTTTCATTGATCGTGTACTCTTGATTGTAGCTCGGGCTAAGAAGGTCGCAGCCATGGGAAAGTTGACAGTTAAGCCTATCTAGTGACAACCCATCATAGGCTAGCTGGGTGATCTTGCAACTTGTATCATGCCGGAGTTTGATTTTCACCATAGGGTTTCATTGATCGCTTACTCGGCAACTTGTATGAAGCAGGATTTCTACTTTCCCCTTAGCGCTTCATTGATCGTAAACTCTTGAGTGTAGCTCGGGCTGAGAATGACGCAGCCATGGGAAAGTTGACAGTTAAGCCTATCTAGTGACAGCCCATCATAGGCTAGCTGGGTGATCTTGCAACTTGTACCATGTCGGAGTTTGATTTTCCCCATAGGGTTTCATTGATCGTGTACTCTTGAGTGTAGCTCGGGCTGAGAAGGTCGCAGCCATGGGAAAGTTGACAGTTAAGCCTATCTAGTGACAACCCATCATAGGCTAGCTGGGTGATCTTGCAACTTGTATCATGCCGGAGTTTGATTTTCCCCATAGGGTTTCATTGATCGCTTACTCGGCAACTTGTATGAAGCAGGATTTCTACTTTCCCCTTAGCGCTTCATTGATCGTGTACTCTTGAGTGTAGCTCGGGCTGAGAATGACGCAGCCATGGGAAAGTTGACAGTTAAGCCTATCTAGTGACAGCCCATCATAGGCTAGCTGGGTGAGCTTGCAACTTCTACCATGTCGGAGTTTGATTTTCCCCATAGGGTTTCATTGATCGTGTACTCTTGAGTGTAGCTCGGGCTGAGAAGGTCGCAGCCATGGGAAAGTTGACAGTTAAGCCTATCTAGTGACAACCCATCATAGGCTAGCTGGGTGATCTTGCAACTTGTATCATGCCGGAGTTTGATTTTCACCATAGGGTTTCATTGATCGCTTACTCGGCAACTTGTATGAAGCAGGATTTCTACTTTCCCCTTAGCGCTTCATTGATCGTGTACTCTTGAGTGTAGATCGGGCTGAGAATGACGCAGCCTTTGGAAATTTGACAGTTAAGCCTATCTATTGACAGCCCATCATAGGCTAGCTGGGTGAGCTTGCAACTTCTACCATGTCGGAGTTTGATTTTCCCCATAGGGTTTCATTGATCGTGTACTCTTGATTGTAGCTCGGGCTAAGAAGGTCGCAGCCATGGGAAAGTTGACAGTTAAGCCTATCTAGTGACAACCCATCATAGGCTAGCTGGGTGATCTTGCAACTTGTATCATGCCGGAGATTGATTTTCACCATAGGGTTTCATTGATCGCTTACTCGGCAACTTGTATGAAGCAGGATTTCTACTTTCCCCTTAGCGCTTCATTGATCGTGTACTCTTGAGTGTAGCTCGGGCTGAGAATGACGCAGCCATGGGAAAGTTGACAGTTAAGCCTATCTATTGACAGCCCATCATAGGCTAGCTGGGTGATCTTGCAACTTGTACCATGTCGGAGTTTGATTTTCCCCATAGGGTTTCATTGATCGTGTACTCTTGAGTGTAGCTCGGGCTGAGAAGGTCGCAGCCATGGGAAAGTTGACAGTTAAGCCTATCTAGTGACAACCCATCATAGGCTAGCTGGGTGATCTTGCAACTTGTATCATGCCGGAGTTTGATTTTCCCCATAGGGTTTCATTGATCGCTTACTCGGCAACTTGTATGAAGCAGGATTTCTACTTTCCCCTTAGCGCTTCATTGATCGTGTACTCTTGAGTGTAGCTCGGGCTGAGAATGACGCAGCCATGGGAAAGTTGACAGTTAAGCCTATCTAGTGACAGCCCATCATAGGCTAGCTGGGTGAGCTTGCAACTTCTACCATGTCGGAGTTTGATTTTCCCCATAGGGTTTCATTGATCGTGTACTCTTGAGTGTAGCTCGGGCTGAGAAGGTCGCAGCCATGGGAAAGTTGACAGTTAAGCCTATCTAGTGACAACCCATCATAGGCTAGCTGGGTGATCTTGCAACTTGTATCATGCCGGAGTTTGATTTTCACCATAGGGTTTCATTGATCGCTTACTCGGCAACTTGTATGAAGCAGGATTTCTACTTTCCCCTTAGCGCTTCATTGATCGTGTACTCTTGAGTGTAGCTCGGGCTGAGAATGACGCAGCCATGGGAAAGTTGACAGTTAAGCCTATCTAGTGACAGCCCATCATAGGCTAGCTGGGTGAGCTTGCAACTTCTACCATGTCGGAGTTTGATTTTCCCCATAGGGTTTCATTGATCGTGTACTCTTGAGTGTAGCTCGGGCTGAGAAGGTCGCAGCCATGGGAAAGTTGACAGTTAAGCCTATCTAGTGACAACCCATCATAGGCTAGCTGGGTGATCTTGCAACTTGTATCATGCCGGAGATTGATTTTCACCATAGGGTTTCATTGATCGCTTACCCGGCAACTTGTATCAAGCAGGATTTCTACTTTCCCCTTAGCGCTTCATTGATCGTGTACTCTTGAGTGTAGATCGGGCTGAGAATGACGCAGCCATGGGAAAGTTGACAGTTAAGCCTATCTATTGACAGCCCATCATAGGCTAGCTGGGTGATCTTGCAACTTGTACCATGTCGGAGTTTGATTTTCCCCATAGGGTTTCATTGATCGTGTACTCTTGATTGTAGCTCGGGCTAAGAAGGTCGCAGCCATGGGAAAGTTGACAGTTAAGCCTATCTAGTGACAACCCATCATAGGCTAGCTGGGTGATCTTGCAACTTGTATCATGCCGGAGTTTGATTTTCACCATAGGGTTTCATTGATCGCTTACTCGGCAACTTGTATGAAGCAGGATTTCTACTTTCCCCTTAGCGCTTTATTGATCGTGTACTCTTGAGTGTAGCTCGGGCTGAGAATGACGCAGCCATGGGAAAGTTGACAGTTAAGCCTATCTAGTGACAGCCCATCATAGGCTAGCTGGGTGATCTTGCAACTTGTACCATGTCGGAGTTTGATTTTCCCCATAGGGTTTCATTGATCGTGTACTCTTGAGTGTAGCTCGGGCTGAGAAGGTCGCAGCCATGGGAAAGTTGACAGTTAAGCCTATCTAGTGACAACCCATCATAGGCTAGCTGGGTGATCTTGCAACTTGTATCATGCCGGAGTTTGATTTTCCCCATAGGGTTTCATTGATCGCTTACTCGGCAACTTGTATGAAGCAGGATTTCTACTTTCCCCTTAGCGCTTCATTGATCGTGTACTCTTGAGTGTAGCTCGGGCTGAGAATGACGCAGCCATGGGAAAGTTGACAGTTAAGCCTATCTAGTGACAGCCCATCATAGGCTAGCTGGGTGAGCTTGCAACTTCTACCATGTCGGAGTTTGATTTTCCCCATAGGGTTTCATTGATCGTGTACTCTTGAGTGTAGCTCGGGCTGAGAAGGTCGCAGCCATGGGAAAGTTGACAGTTAAGCCTATCTAGTGACAACCCATCATAGGCTAGCTGGGTGATCTTGCAACTTGTATCATGCCGGAGTTTGATTTTCACCATAGGGTTTCATTGATCGCTTACTCGGCAACTTGTATGAAGCAGGATTTCTACTTTCCCCTTAGCGCTTCATTGATCGTGTACTCTTGAGTGTAGCTCGGGCTGAGAATGACGCAGCCATGGGAAAGTTGACAGTTAAGCCTATCTAGTGACAGCCCATCATAGGCTAGCTGGGTGAGCTTGCAACTTGTACCATGTCGGAGTTTGATTTTCCCCATAGGGTTTCATTGATCGTGTACTCTTGATTGTAGCTCGGGCTAAGAAGGTCGCAGCCATGGGAAAGTTGACAGTTAAGCCTATCTAGTGACAACCCATCATAGGCTAGCTGGGTGATCTTGCAACTTGTATCATGCCGGAGATTGATTTTCACCATAGGGTTTCATTGATCGCTTACCCGGCAACTTGTATCAAGCAGGATTTCTACTTTCCCCTTAGCGCTTCATTGATCGTGTACTCTTGAGTGTAGATCGGGCTGAGAATGACGCAGCCATGGGAAAGTTGACAGTTAAGCCTATCTATTGACAGCCCATCATAGGCTAGCTGGGTGATCTTGCAACTTGTACCATGTCGGAGTTTGATTTTCCCCATAGGGTTTCATTGATCGTGTACTCTTGATTGTAGCTCGGGCTAAGAAGGTCGCAGCCATGGGAAAGTTGACAGTTAAGCCTATCTAGTGACAACCCATCATAGGCTAGCTGGGTGATCTTGCAACTTGTATCATGCCGGAGTTTGATTTTCACCATAGGGTTTCATTGATCGCTTACTCGGCAACTTGTATGAAGCAGGATTTCTACTTTCCCCTTAGCGCTTTATTGATCGTGTACTCTTGAGTGTAGCTCGGGCTGAGAATGACGCAGCCATGGGAAAGTTGACAGTTAAGCCTATCTAGTGACAGCCCATCATAGGCTAGCTGGGTGATCTTGCAACTTGTACCATGTCGGAGTTTGATTTTCCCCATAGGGTTTCATTGATCGTGTACTCTTGAGTGTAGCTCGGGCTGAGAAGGTCGCAGCCATGGGAAAGTTGACAGTTAAGCCTATCTAGTGACAACCCATCATAGGCTAGCTGGGTGATCTTGCAACTTGTATCATGCCGGAGTTTGATTTTCACCATAGGGTTTCATTGATCGCTTACTCGGCAACTTGTATGAAGCAGGATTTCTACTTTCCCCTTAGCGCTTCATTGATCGTGTACTCTTGAGTGTAGCTCGGGCTGAGAATGACGCAGCCATGGGAAAGTTGACAGTTAAGCCTATCTAGTGACAGCCCATCATAGGCTAGCTGGGTGAGCTTGCAACTTCTACCATGTCGGAGTTTGATTTTCCCCATAGGGTTTCATTGATCGTGTACTCTTGAGTGTAGCTCGGGCTGAGAAGGTCGCAGCCATGGGAAAGTTGACAGTTAAGCCTATCTAGTGACAACCCATCATAGGCTAGCTGGGTGATCTTGCAACTTGTATCATGCCGGAGATTGATTTTCACCATAGGGTTTCATTGATCGCTTACCCGGCAACTTGTATCAAGCAGGATTTCTACTTTCCCCTTAGCGCTTCATTGATCGTGTACTCTTGAGTGTAGATCGGGCTGAGAATGACGCAGCCATGGGAAAGTTGACAGTTAAGCCTATCTATTGACAGCACCATCATAGGCTAGCTGGGTGATCTTGCAACTTGTACCATGTCGGAGTTTGATTTTCCCCATAGGGTTTCATTGATCGTGTACTCTTGATTGTAGCTCGGGCTAAGAAGGTCGCAGCCATGGGAAAGTTGACAGTTAAGCCTATCTAGTGACAACCCATCATAGGCTAGCTGGGTGATCTTGCAACTTGTATCATGCCGGAGTTTGATTTTCACCATAGGGTTTCATTGATCGCTTACTCGGCAACTTGTATGAAGCAGGATTTCTACTTTCCCCTTAGCGCTTTATTGATCGTGTACTCTTGAGTGTAGCTCGGGCTGAGAATGACGCAGCCATGGGAAAGTTGACAGTTAAGCCTATCTAGTGACAGCCCATCATAGGCTAGCTGGGTGATCTTGCAACTTGTACCATGTCGGAGTTTGATTTTCCCCATAGGGTTTCATTGATCGTGTACTCTTGAGTGTAGCTCGGGCTGAGAAGGTCGCAGCCATGGGAAAGTTGACAGTTAAGCCTATCTAGTGACAACCCATCATAGGCTAGCTGGGTGATCTTGCAACTTGTATCATGCCGGAGTTTGATTTTCACCATAGGGTTTCATTGATCGCTTACTCGGCAACTTGTATGAAGCAGGATTTCTACTTTCCCCTTAGCGCTTCATTGATCGTGTACTCTTGAGTGTAGCTCGGGCTGAGAATGACGCAGCCATGGGAAAGTTGACAGTTAAGCCTATCTAGTGACAGCCCATCATAGGCTAGCTGGGTGAGCTTGCAACTTCTACCATGTCGGAGTTTGATTTTCCCCATAGGGTTTCATTGATCGTGTACTCTTGAGTGTAGCTCGGGCTGAGAAGGTCGCAGCCATGGGAAAGTTGACAGTTAAGCCTATCTAGTGACAACCCATCATAGGCTAGCTGGGTGATCTTGCAACTTGTATCATGCCGGAGATTGATTTTCACCATAGGGTTTCATTGATCGCTTACCCGGCAACTTGTATCAAGCAGGATTTCTACTTTCCCCTTAGCGCTTCATTGATCGTGTACTCTTGAGTGTAGATCGGGCTGAGAATGACGCAGCCATGGGAAAGTTGACAGTTAAGCCTATCTATTGACAGCCCATCATAGGCTAGCTGGGTGATCTTGCAACTTGTACCATGTCGGAGTTTGATTTTCCCCATAGGGTTTCATTGATCGTGTACTCTTGAGTGTAGCTCGGGCTAAGAAGGTCGCAGCCATGGGAAAGTTGACAGTTAAGCCTATCTAGTGACAACCCATCATAGGCTAGCTGGGTGATCTTGCAACTTGTATCATGCCGGAGTTTGATTTTCACCATAGGGTTTCATTGATCGCTTACTCGGCAACTTGTATGAAGCAGGATTTCTACTTTCCCCTTAGCGCTTCATTGATCGTGTACTCTTGAGTGTAGCTCGGGCTGAGAATGACGCAGCCATGGGAAAGTTGACAGTTAAGCCTATCTAGTGACAACCCATCATAGGCTAGCTGGGTGATCTTGCAACTTGTATCATGCCGGAGTTTGATTTTCACCATAGGGTTTCATTGATCGCTTACTCGGCAACTTGTATGAAGCAGGATTTCTACTTTCCCCTTAGCGCTTCATTGATCGTGTACTCTTGAGTGTAGCTCGGGCTGAGAATGACGCAGCCATGGGAAAGTTGACAGTTAAGCCTATCTAGTGACAGCCCATCATAGGCTAGCTGGGTGAGCTTGCAACTTCTACCATGTCGGAGTTTGATTTTCCCCATAGGGTTTCATTGATCGTGTACTCTTGAGTGTAGCTCGGGCTGAGACGGTCGCAGCCATGGGAAAGTTGACAGTTAAGCCTATCTAGTGACAACCCATCATAGGCTAGCTGGGTGATCTTGCAACTTGTATCATGCCGGAGTTTGATTTTCACCATAGGGTTTCATTGATCGCTTACTCGACAACTTGTATCAAGCAGGATTTCTACTTTCCCCTTAGCGCTTCATTGATCGTGTACTACTGAGTGTAGATCGGGCTGAGAATGACGCAGCCATGGGAAAGTTGACAGTTAAGCCTATCTAGTGACAGCCCATCATAGGCTAGCTGGGTGATCTTGCAACTTGTACCATGTCGGAGTTTGATTTTCCCCATAGGGTTTCATTGATCGTGTACTCTTGATTGTAGCTCGGGCTAAGAAGGTCGCAGCCATGGGAAAGTTGACAGTTAAGCCTATCTAGTGACAACCCATCATAGGCTAGCTGGGTGATCTTGCAACTTGTATCATGCCGGAGTTTGATTTTCACCATAGGGTTTCATTGATCGCTTACTCGGCAACTTGTATGAAGCAGGATTTCTACTTTCCCCTTAGCGCTTCATTGATCGTGTACTCTTGAGTGTAGCTCGGGCTGAGAATGACGCAGCCATGGGAAAGTTGACAGTTAAGCCTATCTAGTGACAGCCCATCATAGGCTAGCTGGGTGATCTTGCAACTTGTACCATGTCGGAGTTTGATTTTCCCCATAGGGTTTCATTGATCGTGTACTCTTGAGTGTAGCTCGGGCTGAGAAGGTCGCAGCCATGGGAAAGTTGACAGTTAAGCCTATCTAGTGACAACCCATCATAGGCTAGCTGGGTGATCTTGCAACTTGTATCATGCCGGAGTTTGATTTTCACCATAGGGTTTCATTGATCGCTTACTCGGCAACTTGTATGAAGCAGGATTTCTACTTTCCCCTTAGCGCTTCATTGATCGTGTACTCTTGAGTGTAGCTCGGGCTGAGAATGACGCAGCCATGGGAAAGTTGACAGTTAAGCCTATCTAGTGACAGCCCATCATAGGCTAGCTGGGTGAGCTTGCAACTTCTACCATGTCGGAGTTTGATTTTCCCCATAGGGTTTCATTGATCGTGTACTCTTGAGTGTAGCTCGGGCTGAGAAGGTCGCAGCCATGGGAAAGTTGACAGTTAAGCCTATCTAGTGACAACCCATCATAGGCTAGCTGGGTGATCTTGCAACTTGTATCATGCCGGAGTTTGATTTTCACCATAGGGTTTCATTGATCGCTTACTCGGCAACTTGTATCAAGCAGGATTTCTACTTTCCCCTTAGCGCTTCATTGATCGTGTACTACTGAGTGTAGATCGGGCTGAGAATGACGCAGCCATGGGAAAGTTGACAGTTAAGCCTATCTAGTGACAACCCATCATAGGCTAGCTGGGTGATCTTGCAACTTGTATCATGCCGGAGATTGATTTTCACCATAGGGTTTCATTGATCGCTTACCCGGCAACTTGTATCAAGCAGGATTTCTACTTTCCCCTTAGCGCTTCATTGATCGTGTACTCTTGAGTGTAGATCGGGCTGAGAATGACGCAGCCATGGGAAAGTTGACAGTTAAGCCTATCTAGTGACAGCCCATCATAGGCTAGCTGGGTGAGCTTGCAACTTCTACCATGTCGGAGTTTGATTTTCCCCATAGGGTTTCATTGATCGTGTACTCTTGAGTGTAGCTCGGGCTGAGAAGGTCGCAGCCATGGGAAAGTTGACAGTTAAGCCTATCTAGTGACAACCCATCATAGGCTAGCTGGGTGATCTTGCAACTTGTATCATGCCGGAGTTTGATTTTCACCATAGGGTTTCATTGATCGCTTACTCGGCAACTTGTATCAAGCAGGATTTCTACTTTCCCCTTAGCGCTTCATTGATCGTGTACTACTGAGTGTAGATCGGGCTGAGAATGACGCAGCCATGGGAAAGTTGACAGTTAAGCCTATCTAGTGACAACCCATCATAGGCTAGCTGGGTGATCTTGCAACTTGTATCATGCCGGAGATTGATTTTCACCTTAGGGTTTCATTGATCGCTTACCCGGCAACTTGTATCAAGCAGGATTTCTACTTTCCCCTTAGCGCTTCATTGATCGTGTACTCTTGAGTGTAGATCGGGCTGAGAATGACGCAGCCATGGGAAAGTTGACAGTTAAGCCTATCTAGTGACAGCCCATCATAGGCTAGCTGGGTGAGCTTGCAACTTCTACCATGTCGGAGTTTGATTTTCCCCATAGGGTTTCATTGATCGTGTACTCTTGAGTGTAGCTCGGGCTGAGAAGGTCACAGCCATGGGAAAGTTGACAGTTAAGCCTATCTAGTGACAACCCATCATAGGCTAGCTGGGTGATCTTGCAACTTGTATCATGCCGGAGATTGATTTTCACCATAGGGTTTCATTGATCGCTTACCCGGCAACTTGTATCAAGCAGGATTTCTACTTTCCCCTTAGCGCTTCATTGATCGTGTACTCTTGAGTGTAGATCGGGCTGAGAATGACGCAGCCATGGGAAAGTTGACAGTTAAGCCTATCTATTGACAGCCCATCATAGGCTAGCTGGGTGATCTTGCAACTTGTACCATGTCGGAGTTTGATTTTCCCCATAGGGTTTCATTGATCGTGTACTCTTGATTGTAGCTCGGGCTAAGAAGGTCGCAGCCATGGGAAAGTTGACAGTTAAGCCTATCTAGTGACAACCCATCATAGGCTAGCTGGGTGATCTTGCAACTTGTATCATGCCGGAGTTTGATTTTCACCATAGGGTTTCATTGATCGCTTACTCGGCAACTTGTATGAAGCAGGATTTCTACTTTCCCCTTAGCGCTTTATTGATCGTGTACTCTTGAGTGTAGCTCGGGCTGAGAATGACGCAGCCATGGGAAAGTTGACAGTTAAGCCTATCTAGTGACAGCCCATCATAGGCTAGCTGGGTGATCTTGCAACTTGTACCATGTCGGAGTTTGATTTTCCCCATAGGGTTTCATTGATCGTGTACTCTTGAGTGTAGCTCGGGCTGAGAAGGTCGCAGCCATGGGAAAGTTGACAGTTAAGCCTATCTAGTGACAACCCATCATAGGCTAGCTGGGTGATCTTGCAACTTGTATCATGCCGGAGTTTGATTTTCACCATAGGGTTTCATTGATCGCTTACTCGGCAACTTGTATGAAGCAGGATTTCTACTTTCCCCTTAGCGCTTCATTGATCGTGTACTCTTGAGTGTAGCTCGGGCTGAGAATGACGCAGCCATGGAAAAGTTGACAGTTAAGCCTATCTAGTGACAGCCCATCATAGGCTAGCTGGGTGAGCTTGCAACTTCTACCATGTCGGAGTTTGATTTTCCCCATAGGGTTTCATTGATCGTGTACTCTTGAGTGTAGCTCGGGCTGAGAAGGTCGCAGCCATGGGAAAGTTGACAGTTAAGCCTATCTAGTGACAACCCATCATAGGCTAGCTGGGTGATCTTGCAACTTGTATCATGCCGGAGATTGATTTTCACCATAGGGTTTCATTGATCGCTTACCCGGCAACTTGTATCAAGCAGGATTTCTACTTTCCCCTTAGCGCTTCATTGATCGTGTACTCTTGAGTGTAGATCGGGCTGAGAATGACGCAGCCATGGGAAAGTTGACAGTTAAGCCTATCTATTGACAGCCCATCATAGGCTAGCTGGGTGATCTTGCAACTTGTACCATGTCGGAGTTTGATTTTCCCCATAGGGTTTCATTGATCGTGTACTCTTGAGTGTAGCTCGGGCTAAGAAGGTCGCAGCCATGGGAAAGTTGACAGTTAACCCTATCTAGTGACAACCCATCATAGGCTAGCTGGGTGATCTTGCAACTTGTATCATGCCGGAGTTTGATTTTCACCATAGGGTTTCATTGATCGCTTACTCGGCAACTTGTATGAAGCAGGATTTCTACTTTCCCCTTAGCGCTTCATTGATCGTGTACTCTTGAGTGTAGCTCGGGCTGAGAATGACGCAGCCATGGGAAAGTTGACAGTTAAGCCTATCTAGTGACAGCCCATCATAGGCTAGCTGGGTGATCTTGCAACTTGTACCATGTCGGAGTTTGATTTTCCCCATAGGGTTTCATTGATCGTGTACTCTTGAGTGTAGCTCGGGCTGAGAAGGTCGCAGCCATGGGAAAGTTGACAGTTAAGCCTATCTAGTGACAACCCATCATAGGCTAGCTGGGTGATCTTGCAACTTGTATCATGCCGGAGTTTGATTTTCACCATAGGGTTTCATTGATCGCTTACTCGGCAACTTGTATGAAGCAGGATTTCTACTTTCCCCTTAGCGCTTCATTGATCGTGTACTCTTGAGTGTAGCTCGGGCTGAGAATGACGCAGCCATGGGAAAGTTGACAGTTAAGCCTATCTAGTGACAGCCCATCATAGGCTAGCTGGGTGAGCTTGCAACTTCTACCATGTCGGAGTTTGATTTTCCCCATAGGGTTTCATTGATCGTGTACTCTTGAGTGTAGCTCGGGCTGAGAAGGTCGCAGCCATGGGAAAGTTGACAGTTAAGCCTATCTAGTGACAACCCATCATAGGCTAGCTGGGTGATCTTGCAACTTGTATCATGCCGGAGTTTGATTTTCACCATAGGGTTTCATTGATCGCTTACTCGGCAACTTGTATCAAGCAGGATTTCTACTTTCCCCTTAGCGCTTCATTGATCGTGTACTACTGAGTGTAGATCGGGCTGAGAATGACGCAGCCATGGGAAAGTTGACAGTTAAGCCTATCTAGTGACAACCCATCATAGGCTAGCTGGGTGATCTTGCAACTTGTATCATGCCGGAGATTGATTTTCACCATATGGTTTCATTGATCGCTTACCCGGCAACTTGTATCAAGCAGGATTTCTACTTTCCCCTTAGCGCTTCATTGATCGTGTACTCTTGAGTGTAGATCGGGCTGAGAATGACGCAGCCATGGGAAAGTTGACAGTTAAGCCTATCTAGTGACAGCCCATCATAGGCTAGCTGGGTGAGCTTGCAACTTCTACCATGTCGGAGTTTGATTTTCCCCATAGGGTTTCATTGATCGTGTACTCTTGAGTGTAGCTCGGGCTGAGAAGGTCGCAGCCATGGGAAAGTTGACAGTTAAGCCTATCTAGTGACAACCCATCATAGGCTAGCTGGGTGATCTTGCAACTTGTATCATGCCGGAGTTTGATTTTCACCATAGGGTTTCATTGATCGCTTACTCGGCAACTTGTATCAAGCAGGATTTCTACTTTCCCCTTAGCGCTTCATTGATCGTGTACTACTGAGTGTAGATCGGGCTGAGAATGACGCAGCCATGGGAAAGTTGACAGTTAAGCCTATCTAGTGACAACCCATCATAGGCTAGCTGGGTGATCTTGCAACTTGTATCATGCCGGAGATTGATTTTCACCTTAGGGTTTCATTGATCGCTTACCCGGCAACTTGTATCAAGCAGGATTTCTACTTTCCCCTTAGCGCTTCATTGATCGTGTACTCTTGAGTGTAGATCGGGCTGAGAATGACGCAGCCATGGGAAAGTTGACAGTTAAGCCTATCTAGTGACAGCCCATCATAGGCTAGCTGGGTGAGCTTGCAACTTCTACCATGTCGGAGTTTGATTTTCCCCATAGGGTTTCATTGATCGTGTACTCTTGAGTGTAGCTCGGGCTGAGAAGGTCGCAACCATGGGAAAGTTGACAGTTAAGCCTATCTAGTGACAACCCATCATAGGCTAGCTGGGTGATCTTGCAACTTGTATCATGCCGGAGATTGATTTTCACCATAGGGTTTCATTGATCGCTTACCCGGCAACTTGTATCAAGCAGGATTTCTACTTTCCCCTTAGCGCTTCATTGATCGTGTACTCTTGAGTGTAGATCGGGCTGAGAATGACGCAGCCATGGGAAAGTTGACAGTTAAGCCTATCTATTGACAGCCCATCATAGGCTAGCTGGGTGATCTTGCAACTTGTACCATGTCGGAGTTTGATTTTCCCCATAGGGTTTCATTGATCGTGTACTCTTGATTGTAGCTCGGGCTAAGAAGGTCGCAGCCATGGGAAAGTTGACAGTTAAGCCTATCTAGTGACAACCCATCATAGGCTAGCTGGGTGATCTTGCAACTTGTATCATGCCGGAGTTTGATTTTCACCATAGGGTTTCATTGATCGCTTACTCGGCAACTTGTATGAAGCAGGATTTCTACTTTCCCCTTAGCGCTTTATTGATCGTGTACTCTTGAGTGTAGCTCGGGCTGAGAATGACGCAGCCATGGGAAAGTTGACAGTTAAGCCTATCTAGTGACAGCCCATCATAGGCTAGCTGGGTGATCTTGCAACTTGTACCATGTCGGAGTTTGATTTTCCCCATAGGGTTTCATTGATCGTGTACTCTTGAGTGTAGCTCGGGCTGAGAAGGTCGCAGCCATGGGAAAGTTGACAGTTAAGCCTATCTAGTGACAACCCATCATAGGCTAGCTGGGTGATCTTGCAACTTGCATCATGCCGGAGTTTGATTTTCACCATAGGGTTTCATTGATCGCTTACTCGGCAACTTGTATGAAGCAGGATTTCTACTTTCCCCTTAGCGCTTCATTGATCGTGTACTCTTGAGTGTAGCTCGGGCTGAGAATGACGCAGCCATGGGAAAGTTGACAGTTAAGCCTATCTAGTGACAGCCCATCATAGGCTAGCTGGGTGAGCTTGCAACTTCTACCATGTCGGAGTTTGATTTTCCCCATAGGGTTTCATTGATCGTGTACTCTTGAGTGTAGCTCGGGCTGAGAAGGTCGCAGCCATGGGAAAGTTGACAGTTAAGCCTATCTAGTGACAACCCATCATAGGCTAGCTGGGTGATCTTGCAACTTGTATCATGCCGGAGATTGATTTTCACCATAGGGTTTCATTGATCGCTTACCCGGCAACTTGTATCAAGCAGGATTTCTACTTTCCCCTTAGCGCTTCATTGATCGTGTACTCTTGAGTGTAGATCGGGCTGAGAATGACGCAGCCATGGGAAAGTTGACAGTTAAGCCTATCTATTGACAGCCCATCATAGGCTAGCTGGGTGATCTTGCAACTTGTACCATGTCGGAGTTTGATTTTCCCCATAGGGTTTCATTGATCGTGTACTCTTGAGTGTAGCTCGGGCTAAGAAGGTCGCAGCCATGGGAAAGTTGACAGTTAACCCTATCTAGTGACAACCCATCATAGGCTAGCTGGGTGATCTTGCAACTTGTATCATGCCGGAGTTTGATTTTCACCATAGGGTTTCATTGATCGCTTACTCGGCAACTTGTATGAAGCAGGATTTCTACTTTCCCCTTAGCGCTTCATTGATCGTGTACTCTTGAGTGTAGCTCGGGCTGAGAATGACGCAGCCATGGGAAAGTTGACAGTTAAGCCTATCTAGTGACAGCCCATCATAGGCTAGCTGGGTGATCTTGCAACTTGTACCATGTCGGAGTTTGATTTTCCCCATAGGGTTTCATTGATCGTGTTCTCTTGAGTGTAGCTCGGGCTGAGAAGGTCGCAGCCATGGGAAAGTTGACAGTTAAGCCTATCTAGTGACAACCCATCATAGGCTAGCTGGGTGATCTTGCAACTTGTATCATGCCGGAGTTTGATTTTCACCATAGGGTTTCATTGATCGCTTACTCGGCAACTTGTATGAAGCAGGATTTCTACTTTCCCCTTAGCGCTTCATTGATCGTGTACTCTTGAGTGTAGCTCGGGCTGAGAATGACGCAGCCATGGGAAAGTTGACAGTTAAGCCTATCTAGTGACAGCCCATCATAGGCTAGCTGGGTGAGCTTGCAACTTCTACCATGTCGGAGTTTGATTTTCCCCATAGGGTTTCATTGATCGTGTACTCTTGAGTGTAGCTCGGGCTGAGAAGGTCGCAGCCATGGGAAAGTTGACAGTTAAGCCTATCTAGTGACAACCCATCATAGGCTAGCTGGGTGATCTTGCAACTTGTATCATGCCGGAGATTGATTTTCACCATAGGGTTTCATTGATCGCTTACCCGGCAACTTGTATCAAGCAGGATTTCTACTTTCCCCTTAGCGCTTCATTGATCGTGTACTCTTGAGTGTAGATCGGGCTGAGAATGACGCAGCCATGGGAAAGTTGACAGTTAAGCCTATCTATTGACAGCCCATCATAGGCTAGCTGGGTGATCTTGCAACTTGTACCATGTCGGAGTTTGATTTTCCCCATAGGGTTTCATTGATCGTGTACTCTTGATTGTAGCTCGGGCTAAGAAGGTCGCAGCCATGGGAAAGTTGACAGTTAAGCCTATCTAGTGACAACCCATCATAGGCTAGCTGGGTGATCTTGCAACTTGTATCATGCCGGAGTTTGATTTTCACCATAGGGTTTCATTGATCGCTTACTCGGCAACTTGTATGAAGCAGGATTTCTACTTTCCCCTTAGCGCTTTATTGATCGTGTACTCTTGAGTGTAGCTCGGGCTGAGAATGACGCAGCCATGGGAAAGTTGACAGTTAAGCCTATCTAGTGACAGCCCATCATAGGCTAGCTGGGTGATCTTGCAACTTGTACCATGTCGGAGTTTGATTTTCCCCATAGGGTTTCATTGATCGTGTACTCTTGAGTGTAGCTCGGGCTGAGAAGGTCGCAGCCATGGGAAAGTTGACAGTTAAGCCTATCTAGTGACAACCCATCATAGGCTAGCTGGGTGATCTTGCAACTTGTATCATGCCGGAGTTTGATTTTCACCATAGGGTTTCATTGATCGCTTACTCGGCAACTTGTATGAAGCAGGATTTCTACTTTCCCCTTAGCGCTTCATTGATCGTGTACTCTTGAGTGTAGCTCGGGCTGAGAATGACGCAGCCATGGGAAAGTTGACAGTTAAGCCTATCTAGTGACAGCCCATCATAGGCTAGCTGGGTGAGCTTGCAACTTCTACCATGTCGGAGTTTGATTTTCCCCATAGGGTTTCATTGATCGTGTACTCTTGAGTGTAGCTCGGGCTGAGAAGGTCGCAGCCATGGGAAAGTTGACAGTTAAGCCTATCTAGTGACAACCCATCATAGGCTAGCTGGGTGATCTTGCAACTTGTATCATGCCGGAGATTGATTTTCACCATAGGGTTTCATTGATCGCTTACCCGGCAACTTGTATCAAGCAGGATTTCTACTTTCCCCTTAGCGCTTCATTGATCGTGTACTCTTGAGTGTAGATCGGGCTGAGAATGACGCAGCCATGGGAAAGTTGACAGTTAAGCCTATCTATTGACAGCCCATCATAGGCTAGCTGGGTGATCTTGCAACTTGTACCATGTCGGAGTTTGATTTTCCCCATAGGGTTTCATTGATCGTGTACTCTTGAGTGTAGCTCGGGCTAAGAAGGTCGCAGCCATGGGAAAGTTGACAGTTAAGCCTATCTAGTGACAACCCATCATAGGCTAGCTGGGTGATCTTGCAACTTGTATCATGCCGGAGTTTGATTTTCACCATAGGGTTTCATTGATCGCTTACTCGGCAACTTGTATGAAGCAGGATTTCTACTTTCCCCTTAGCGCTTCATTGATCGTGTACTCTTGAGTGTAGCTCGGGCTGAGAATGACGCAGCCATGGGAAAGTTGACAGTTAAGCCTATCTAGTGACAACCCATCATAGGCTAGCTGGGTGATCTTGCAACTTGTATCATGCCGGAGTTTGATTTTCACCATAGGGTTTCATTGATCGCTTACTCGGCAACTTGTATGAAGCAGGATTTCTACTTTCCCCTTAGCGCTTCATTGATCGTGTACTCTTGAGTGTAGCTCGGGCTGAGAATGACGCAGCCATGGGAAAGTTGACAGTTAAGCCTATCTAGTGACAGCCCATCATAGGCTAGCTGGGTGAGCTTGCAACTTCTACCATGTCGGAGTTTGATTTTCCCCATAGGGTTTCATTGATCGTGTACTCTTGAGTGTAGCTCGGGCTGAGAAGGTCGCAGCCATGGGAAAGTTGACAGTTAAGCCTATCTAGTGACAACCCATCATAGGCTAGCTGGGTGATCTTGCAACTTGTATCATGCCGGAGTTTGATTTTCACCATAGGGTTTCATTGATCGCTTACTCGGCAACTTGTATCAAGCAGGATTTCTACTTTCCCCTTAGCGCTTCATTGATCGTGTACTACTGAGTGTAGATCGGGCTGAGAATGACGCAGCCATGGGAAAGTTGACAGTTAAGCCTATCTAGTGACAGCCCATCATAGGCTAGCTGGGTGATCTTGCAACTTGTACCATGTCGGAGTTTGATTTTCCCCATAGGGTTTCATTGATCGTGTACTCTTGATTGTAGCTCGGGCTAAGAAGGTCGCAGCCATGGGAAAGTTGACAGTTAAGCCTATCTAGTGACAACCCATCATAGGCTAGCTGGGTGATCTTGCAACTTGTATCATGCCGGAGTTTGATTTTCACCATAGGGTTTCATTGATCGCTTACTCGGCAACTTGTATGAAGCAGGATTTCTACTTTCCCCTTAGCGCTTCATTGATCGTGTACTCTTGAGTGTAGCTCGGGCTGAGAATGACGCAGCCATGGGAAAGTTGACAGTTAAGCCTATCTAGTGACAGCCCATCATAGGCTAGCTGGGTGATCTTGCAACTTGTACCATGTCGGAGTTTGATTTTCCCCATAGGGTTTCATTGATCGTGTACTCTTGAGTGTAGCTCGGGCTGAGAAGGTCGCAGCCATGGGAAAGTTGACAGTTAAGCCTATCTAGTGACAACCCATCATAGGCTAGCTGGGTGATCTTGCAACTTGTATCATGCCGGAGTTTGATTTTCACCATAGGGTTTCATTGATCGCTTACTCGGCAACTTGTATGAAGCAGGATTTCTACTTTCCCCTTAGCGCTTCATTGATCGTGTACTCTTGAGTGTAGCTCGGGCTGAGAATGACGCAGCCATGGGAAAGTTGACAGTTAAGCCTATCTAGTGACAGCCCATCATAGGCTAGCTGGGTGAGCTTGCAACTTCTACCATGTCGGAGTTTGATTTTCCCCATAGGGTTTCATTGATCGTGTACTCTTGAGTGTAGCTCGGGCTGAGAAGGTCGCAGCCATGGGAAAGTTGACAGTTAAGCCTATCTAGTGACAACCCATCATAGGCTAGCTGGGTGATCTTGCAACTTGTATCATGCCGGAGTTTGATTTTCACCATAGGGTTTCATTGATCGCTTACTCGGCAACTTGTATCAAGCAGGATTTCTACTTTCCCCTTAGCGCTTCATTGATCGTGTACTACTGAGTGTAGATCGGGCTGAGAATGACGCAGCCATGGGAAAGTTGACAGTTAAGCCTATCTAGTGACAACCCATCATAGGCTAGCTGGGTGATCTTGCAACTTGTATCATGCCGGAGATTGATTTTCACCATAGGGTTTCATTGATCGCTTACCCGGCAACTTGTATCAAGCAGGATTTCTACTTTCCCCTTAGCGCTTCATTGATCGTGTACTCTTGAGTGTAGATCGGGCTGAGAATGACGCAGCCATGGGAAAGTTGACAGTTAAGCCTATCTAGTGACAGCCCATCATAGGCTAGCTGGGTGAGCTTGCAACTTCTACCATGTCGGAGTTTGATTTTCCCCATAGGGTTTCATTGATCGTGTACTCTTGAGTGTAGCTCGGGCTGAGAAGGTCGCAGCCATGGGAAAGTTGACAGTTAAGCCTATCTAGTGACAACCCATCATAGGCTAGCTGGGTGATCTTGCAACTTGTATCATGCCGGAGTTTGATTTTCACCATAGGGTTTCATTGATCGCTTACTCGGCAACTTGTATCAAGCAGGATTTCTACTTTCCCCTTAGCGCTTCATTGATCGTGTACTACTGAGTGTAGATCGGGCTGAGAATGACGCAGCCATGGGAAAGTTGACAGTTAAGCCTATCTAGTGACAACCCATCATAGGCTAGCTGGGTGATCTTGCAACTTGTATCATGCCGGAGATTGATTTTCACCTTAGGGTTTCATTGATCGCTTACCCGGCAACTTGTATCAAGCAGGATTTCTACTTTCCCCTTAGCGCTTCATTGATCGTGTACTCTTGAGTGTAGATCGGGCTGAGAATGACGCAGCCATGGGAAAGTTGACAGTTAAGCCTATCTAGTGACAGCCCATCATAGGCTAGCTGGGTGAGCTTGCAACTTCTACCATGTCGGAGTTTGATTTTCCCCATAGGGTTTCATTGATCGTGTACTCTTGAGTGTAGCTCGGGCTGAGAAGGTCGCAACCATGGGAAAGTTGACAGTTAAGCCTATCTAGTGACAACCCATCATAGGCTAGCTGGGTGATCTTGCAACTTGTATCATGCCGGAGATTGATTTTCACCATAGGGTTTCATTGATCGCTTACCCGGCAACTTGTATCAAGCAGGATTTCTACTTTCCCCTTAGCGCTTCATTGATCGTGTACTCTTGAGTGTAGATCGGGCTGAGAATGACGCAGCCATGGGAAAGTTGACAGTTAAGCCTATCTATTGACAGCCCATCATAGGCTAGCTGGGTGATCTTGCAACTTGTACCATGTCGGAGTTTGATTTTCCCCATAGGGTTTCATTGATCGTGTACTCTTGATTGTAGCTCGGGCTAAGAAGGTCGCAGCCATGGGAAAGTTGACAGTTAAGCCTATCTAGTGACAACCCATCATAGGCTAGCTGGGTGATCTTGCAACTTGTATCATGCCGGAGTTTGATTTTCACCATAGGGTTTCATTGATCGCTTACTCGGCAACTTGTATGAAGCAGGATTTCTACTTTCCCCTTAGCGCTTTATTGATCGTGTACTCTTGAGTGTAGCTCGGGCTGAGAATGACGCAGCCATGGGAAAGTTGACAGTTAAGCCTATCTAGTGACAGCCCATCATAGGCTAGCTGGGTGATCTTGCAACTTGTACCATGTCGGAGTTTGATTTTCCCCATAGGGTTTCATTGATCGTGTACTCTTGAGTGTAGCTCGGGCTGAGAAGGTCGCAGCCATGGGAAAGTTGACAGTTAAGCCTATCTAGTGACAACCCATCATAGGCTAGCTGGGTGATCTTGCAACTTGCATCATGCCGGAGTTTGATTTTCACCATAGGGTTTCATTGATCGCTTACTCGGCAACTTGTATGAAGCAGGATTTCTACTTTCCCCTTAGCGCTTCATTGATCGTGTACTCTTGAGTGTAGCTCGGGCTGAGAATGACGCAGCCATGGGAAAGTTGACAGTTAAGCCTATCTAGTGACAGCCCATCATAGGCTAGCTGGGTGAGCTTGCAACTTCTACCATGTCGGAGTTTGATTTTCCCCATAGGGTTTCATTGATCGTGTACTCTTGAGTGTAGCTCGGGCTGAGAAGGTCGCAGCCATGGGAAAGTTGACAGTTAAGCCTATCTAGTGACAACCCATCATAGGCTAGCTGGGTGATCTTGCAACTTGTATCATGCCGGAGATTGATTTTCACCATAGGGTTTCATTGATCGCTTACCCGGCAACTTGTATCAAGCAGGATTTCTACTTTCCCCTTAGCGCTTCATTGATCGTGTACTCTTGAGTGTAGATCGGGCTGAGAATGACGCAGCCATGGGAAAGTTGACAGTTAAGCCTATCTATTGACAGCCCATCATAGGCTAGCTGGGTGATCTTGCAACTTGTACCATGTCGGAGTTTGATTTTCCCCATAGGGTTTCATTGATCGTGTACTCTTGAGTGTAGCTCGGGCTAAGAAGGTCGCAGCCATGGGAAAGTTGACAGTTAACCCTATCTAGTGACAACCCATCATAGGCTAGCTGGGTGATCTTGCAACTTGTATCATGCCGGAGTTTGATTTTCACCATAGGGTTTCATTGATCGCTTACTCGGCAACTTGTATGAAGCAGGATTTCTACTTTCCCCTTAGCGCTTCATTGATCGTGTACTCTTGAGTGTAGCTCGGGCTGAGAATGACGCAGCCATGGGAAAGTTGACAGTTAAGCCTATCTAGTGACAGCCCATCATAGGCTAGCTGGGTGATCTTGCAACTTGTACCATGTCGGAGTTTGATTTTCCCCATAGGGTTTCATTGATCGTGTTCTCTTGAGTGTAGCTCGGGCTGAGAAGGTCGCAGCCA
Source organism: Leptodactylus fuscus (assembly GCF_031893055.1). NCBI lineage: Eukaryota > Metazoa > Chordata > Amphibia > Anura > Leptodactylidae > Leptodactylus > Leptodactylus fuscus. The sequence goes on along the minus strand of NW_027440800.1, from coordinate 29,843 downwards.
TGGGAAAGTTGACAGTTAAGCCTATCTAGTGACAACCCATCATAGGCTAGCTGGGTGATCTTGCAACTTGTATCATGCCGGAGTTTGATTTTCACCATAGGGTTTCATTGATCGCTTACTCGGCAACTTGTATGAAGCAGGATTTCTACTTTCCCCTTAGCGCTTCATTGATCGTGTACTCTTGAGTGTAGCTCGGGCTGAGAATGACGCAGCCATGGGAAAGTTGACAGTTAAGCCTATCTAGTGACAGCCCATCATAGGCTAGCTGGGTGAGCTTGCAACTTCTACCATGTCGGAGTTTGATTTTCCCCATAGGGTTTCATTGATCGTGTACTCTTGAGTGTAGCTCGGGCTGAGAAGGTCGCAGCCATGGGAAAGTTGACAGTTAAGCCTATCTAGTGACAACCCATCATAGGCTAGCTGGGTGATCTTGCAACTTGTATCATGCCGGAGATTGATTTTCACCATAGGGTTTCATTGATCGCTTACCCGGCAACTTGTATCAAGCAGGATTTCTACTTTCCCCTTAGCGCTTCATTGATCGTGTACTCTTGAGTGTAGATCGGGCTGAGAATGACGCAGCCATGGGAAAGTTGACAGTTAAGCCTATCTATTGACAGCCCATCATAGGCTAGCTGGGTGATCTTGCAACTTGTACCATGTCGGAGTTTGATTTTCCCCATAGGGTTTCATTGATCGTGTACTCTTGATTGTAGCTCGGGCTAAGAAGGTCGCAGCCATGGGAAAGTTGACAGTTAAGCCTATCTAGTGACAACCCATCATAGGCTAGCTGGGTGATCTTGCAACTTGTATCATGCCGGAGTTTGATTTTCACCATAGGGTTTCATTGATCGCTTACTCGGCAACTTGTATGAAGCAGGATTTCTACTTTCCCCTTAGCGCTTTATTGATCGTGTACTCTTGAGTGTAGCTCGGGCTGAGAATGACGCAGCCATGGGAAAGTTGACAGTTAAGCCTATCTAGTGACAGCCCATCATAGGCTAGCTGGGTGATCTTGCAACTTGTACCATGTCGGAGTTTGATTTTCCCCATAGGGTTTCATTGATCGTGTACTCTTGAGTGTAGCTCGGGCTGAGAAGGTCGCAGCCATGGGAAAGTTGACAGTTAAGCCTATCTAGTGACAACCCATCATAGGCTAGCTGGGTGATCTTGCAACTTGTATCATGCCGGAGTTTGATTTTCACCATAGGGTTTCATTGATCGCTTACTCGGCAACTTGTATGAAGCAGGATTTCTACTTTCCCCTTAGCGCTTCATTGATCGTGTACTCTTGAGTGTAGCTCGGGCTGAGAATGACGCAGCCATGGGAAAGTTGACAGTTAAGCCTATCTAGTGACAGCCCATCATAGGCTAGCTGGGTGAGCTTGCAACTTCTACCATGTCGGAGTTTGATTTTCCCCATAGGGTTTCATTGATCGTGTACTCTTGAGTGTAGCTCGGGCTGAGAAGGTCGCAGCCATGGGAAAGTTGACAGTTAAGCCTATCTAGTGACAACCCATCATAGGCTAGCTGGGTGATCTTGCAACTTGTATCATGCCGGAGATTGATTTTCACCATAGGGTTTCATTGATCGCTTACCCGGCAACTTGTATCAAGCAGGATTTCTACTTTCCCCTTAGCGCTTCATTGATCGTGTACTCTTGAGTGTAGATCGGGCTGAGAATGACGCAGCCATGGGAAAGTTGACAGTTAAGCCTATCTATTGACAGCCCATCATAGGCTAGCTGGGTGATCTTGCAACTTGTACCATGTCGGAGTTTGATTTTCCCCATAGGGTTTCATTGATCGTGTACTCTTGAGTGTAGCTCGGGCTAAGAAGGTCGCAGCCATGGGAAAGTTGACAGTTAAGCCTATCTAGTGACAACCCATCATAGGCTAGCTGGGTGATCTTGCAACTTGTATCATGCCGGAGTTTGATTTTCACCATAGGGTTTCATTGATCGCTTACTCGGCAACTTGTATGAAGCAGGATTTCTACTTTCCCCTTAGCGCTTCATTGATCGTGTACTCTTGAGTGTAGCTCGGGCTGAGAATGACGCAGCCATGGGAAAGTTGACAGTTAAGCCTATCTAGTGACAACCCATCATAGGCTAGCTGGGTGATCTTGCAACTTGTATCATGCCGGAGTTTGATTTTCACCATAGGGTTTCATTGATCGCTTACTCGGCAACTTGTATGAAGCAGGATTTCTACTTTCCCCTTAGCGCTTCATTGATCGTGTACTCTTGAGTGTAGCTCGGGCTGAGAATGACGCAGCCATGGGAAAGTTGACAGTTAAGCCTATCTAGTGACAGCCCATCATAGGCTAGCTGGGTGAGCTTGCAACTTCTACCATGTCGGAGTTTGATTTTCCCCATAGGGTTTCATTGATCGTGTACTCTTGAGTGTAGCTCGGGCTGAGAAGGTCGCAGCCATGGGAAAGTTGACAGTTAAGCCTATCTAGTGACAACCCATCATAGGCTAGCTGGGTGATCTTGCAACTTGTATCATGCCGGAGTTTGATTTTCACCATAGGGTTTCATTGATCGCTTACTCGGCAACTTGTATCAAGCAGGATTTCTACTTTCCCCTTAGCGCTTCATTGATCGTGTACTACTGAGTGTAGATCGGGCTGAGAATGACGCAGCCATGGGAAAGTTGACAGTTAAGCCTATCTAGTGACAGCCCATCATAGGCTAGCTGGGTGATCTTGCAACTTGTACCATGTCGGAGTTTGATTTTCCCCATAGGGTTTCATTGATCGTGTACTCTTGATTGTAGCTCGGGCTAAGAAGGTCGCAGCCATGGGAAAGTTGACAGTTAAGCCTATCTAGTGACAACCCATCATAGGCTAGCTGGGTGATCTTGCAACTTGTATCATGCCGGAGTTTGATTTTCACCATAGGGTTTCATTGATCGCTTACTCGGCAACTTGTATGAAGCAGGATTTCTACTTTCCCCTTAGCGCTTCATTGATCGTGTACTCTTGAGTGTAGCTCGGGCTGAGAATGACGCAGCCATGGGAAAGTTGACAGTTAAGCCTATCTAGTGACAGCCCATCATAGGCTAGCTGGGTGATCTTGCAACTTGTACCATGTCGGAGTTTGATTTTCCCCATAGGGTTTCATTGATCGTGTACTCTTGAGTGTAGCTCGGGCTGAGAAGGTCGCAGCCATGGGAAAGTTGACAGTTAAGCCTATCTAGTGACAACCCATCATAGGCTAGCTGGGTGATCTTGCAACTTGTATCATGCCGGAGTTTGATTTTCACCATAGGGTTTCATTGATCGCTTACTCGGCAACTTGTATGAAGCAGGATTTCTACTTTCCCCTTAGCGCTTCATTGATCGTGTACTCTTGAGTGTAGCTCGGGCTGAGAATGACGCAGCCATGGGAAAGTTGACAGTTAAGCCTATCTAGTGACAGCCCATCATAGGCTAGCTGGGTGAGCTTGCAACTTCTACCATGTCGGAGTTTGATTTTCCCCATAGGGTTTCATTGATCGTGTACTCTTGAGTGTAGCTCGGGCTGAGAAGGTCGCAGCCATGGGAAAGTTGACAGTTAAGCCTATCTAGTGACAACCCATCATAGGCTAGCTGGGTGATCTTGCAACTTGTATCATGCCGGAGTTTGATTTTCACCATAGGGTTTCATTGATCGCTTACTCGGCAACTTGTATCAAGCAGGATTTCTACTTTCCCCTTAGCGCTTCATTGATCGTGTACTACTGAGTGTAGATCGGGCTGAGAATGACGCAGCCATGGGAAAGTTGACAGTTAAGCCTATCTAGTGACAACCCATCATAGGCTAGCTGGGTGATCTTGCAACTTGTATCATGCCGGAGATTGATTTTCACCATAGGGTTTCATTGATCGCTTACCCGGCAACTTGTATCAAGCAGGATTTCTACTTTCCCCTTAGCGCTTCATTGATCGTGTACTCTTGAGTGTAGATCGGGCTGAGAATGACGCAGCCATGGGAAAGTTGACAGTTAAGCCTATCTAGTGACAGCCCATCATAGGCTAGCTGGGTGAGCTTGCAACTTCTACCATGTCGGAGTTTGATTTTCCCCATAGGGTTTCATTGATCGTGTACTCTTGAGTGTAGCTCGGGCTGAGAAGGTCGCAGCCATGGGAAAGTTGACAGTTAAGCCTATCTAGTGACAACCCATCATAGGCTAGCTGGGTGATCTTGCAACTTGTATCATGCCGGAGTTTGATTTTCACCATAGGGTTTCATTGATCGCTTACTCGGCAACTTGTATCAAGCAGGATTTCTACTTTCCCCTTAGCGCTTCATTGATCGTGTACTACTGAGTGTAGATCGGGCTGAGAATGACGCAGCCATGGGAAAGTTGACAGTTAAGCCTATCTAGTGACAACCCATCATAGGCTAGCTGGGTGATCTTGCAACTTGTATCATGCCGGAGATTGATTTTCACCTTAGGGTTTCATTGATCGCTTACCCGGCAACTTGTATCAAGCAGGATTTCTACTTTCCCCTTAGCGCTTCATTGATCGTGTACTCTTGAGTGTAGATCGGGCTGAGAATGACGCAGCCATGGGAAAGTTGACAGTTAAGCCTATCTAGTGACAGCCCATCATAGGCTAGCTGGGTGAGCTTGCAACTTCTACCATGTCGGAGTTTGATTTTCCCCATAGGGTTTCATTGATCGTGTACTCTTGAGTGTAGCTCGGGCTGAGAAGGTCGCAACCATGGGAAAGTTGACAGTTAAGCCTATCTAGTGACAACCCATCATAGGCTAGCTGGGTGATCTTGCAACTTGTATCATGCCGGAGATTGATTTTCACCATAGGGTTTCATTGATCGCTTACCCGGCAACTTGTATCAAGCAGGATTTCTACTTTCCCCTTAGCGCTTCATTGATCGTGTACTCTTGAGTGTAGATCGGGCTGAGAATGACGCAGCCATGGGAAAGTTGACAGTTAAGCCTATCTATTGACAGCCCATCATAGGCTAGCTGGGTGATCTTGCAACTTGTACCATGTCGGAGTTTGATTTTCCCCATAGGGTTTCATTGATCGTGTACTCTTGATTGTAGCTCGGGCTAAGAAGGTCGCAGCCATGGGAAAGTTGACAGTTAAGCCTATCTAGTGACAACCCATCATAGGCTAGCTGGGTGATCTTGCAACTTGTATCATGCCGGAGTTTGATTTTCACCATAGGGTTTCATTGATCGCTTACTCGGCAACTTGTATGAAGCAGGATTTCTACTTTCCCCTTAGCGCTTTATTGATCGTGTACTCTTGAGTGTAGCTCGGGCTGAGAATGACGCAGCCATGGGAAAGTTGACAGTTAAGCCTATCTAGTGACAGCCCATCATAGGCTAGCTGGGTGATCTTGCAACTTGTACCATGTCGGAGTTTGATTTTCCCCATAGGGTTTCATTGATCGTGTACTCTTGAGTGTAGCTCGGGCTGAGAAGGTCGCAGCCATGGGAAAGTTGACAGTTAAGCCTATCTAGTGACAACCCATCATAGGCTAGCTGGGTGATCTTGCAACTTGCATCATGCCGGAGTTTGATTTTCACCATAGGGTTTCATTGATCGCTTACTCGGCAACTTGTATGAAGCAGGATTTCTACTTTCCCCTTAGCGCTTCATTGATCGTGTACTCTTGAGTGTAGCTCGGGCTGAGAATGACGCAGCCATGGGAAAGTTGACAGTTAAGCCTATCTAGTGACAGCCCATCATAGGCTAGCTGGGTGAGCTTGCAACTTCTACCATGTCGGAGTTTGATTTTCCCCATAGGGTTTCATTGATCGTGTACTCTTGAGTGTAGCTCGGGCTGAGAAGGTCGCAGCCATGGGAAAGTTGACAGTTAAGCCTATCTAGTGACAACCCATCATAGGCTAGCTGGGTGATCTTGCAACTTGTATCATGCCGGAGATTGATTTTCACCATAGGGTTTCATTGATCGCTTACCCGGCAACTTGTATCAAGCAGGATTTCTACTTTCCCCTTAGCGCTTCATTGATCGTGTACTCTTGAGTGTAGATCGGGCTGAGAATGACGCAGCCATAGGAAAGTTGACAGTTAAGCCTATCTATTGACAGCCCATCATAGGCTAGCTGGGTGATCTTGCAACTTGTACCATGTCGGAGTTTGATTTTCCCCATAGGGTTTCATTGATCGTGTACTCTTGAGTGTAGCTCGGGCTAAGAAGGTCGCAGCCATGGGAAAGTTGACAGTTAACCCTATCTAGTGACAACCCATCATAGGCTAGCTGGGTGATCTTGCAACTTGTATCATGCCGGAGTTTGATTTTCACCATAGGGTTTCATTGATCGCTTACTCGGCAACTTGTATGAAGCAGGATTTCTACTTTCCCCTTAGCGCTTCATTGATCGTGTACTCTTGAGTGTAGCTCGGGCTGAGAATGACGCAGCCATGGGAAAGTTTTTCAGTTAAGCCTATCTAGTGACAGCCCATCATAGGCTAGCTGGGTGATCTTGCAACTTGTACCATGTCGGAGTTTGATTTTCCCCATAGGGTTTCATTGATCGTGTTCTCTTGAGTGTAGCTCGGGCTGAGAAGGTCGCAGCCATGGGAAAGTTGACAGTTAAGCCTATCTAGTGACAACCCATCATAGGCTAGCTGGGTGATCTTGCAACTTGTATCATGCCGGAGTTTGATTTTCACCATAGGGTTTCATTGATCGCTTACTCGGCAACTTGTATGAAGCAGGATTTCTACTTTCCCCTTAGCGCTTCATTGATCGTGTACTCTTGAGTGTAGCTCGGGCTGAGAATGACGCAGCCATGGGAAAGTTGACAGTTAAGCCTATCTAGTGACAGCCCATCATAGGCTAGCTGGGTGAGCTTGCAACTTCTACCATGTCGGAGTTTGATTTTCCCCATAGGGTTTCATTGATCGTGTACTCTTGAGTGTAGCTCGGGCTGAGAAGGTCGCAGCCATGGGAAAGTTGACAGTTAAGCCTATCTAGTGACAACCCATCATAGGCTAGCTGGGTGATCTTGCAACTTGTATCATGCCGGAGTTTGATTTTCACCATAGGGTTTCATTGATCGCTTACTCGGCAACTTGTATCAAGCAGGATTTCTACTTTCCCCTTAGCGCTTCATTGATCGTGTACTACTGAGTGTAGATCGGGCTGAGAATGACGCAGCCATGGGAAAGTTGACAGTTAAGCCTATCTAGTGACAGCCCATCATAGGCTAGCTGGGTGATCTTGCAACTTGTACCATGTCGGAGTTTGATTTTCCCCATAGGGTTTCATTGATCGTGTACTCTTGATTGTAGCTCGGGCTAAGAAGGTCGCAGCCATGGGAAAGTTGACAGTTAAGCCTATCTAGTGACAACCCATCATAGGCTAGCTGGGTGATCTTGCAACTTGTATCATGCCGGAGTTTGATTTTCACCATAGGGTTTCATTGATCGCTTACTCGGCAACTTGTATGAAGCAGGATTTCTACTTTCCCCTTAGCGCTTCATTGATCGTGTACTCTTGAGTGTAGCTCGGGCTGAGAATGACGCAGCCATGGGAAAGTTGACAGTTAAGCCTATCTAGTGACAGCCCATCATAGGCTAGCTGGGTGATCTTGCAACTTGTACCATGTCGGAGTTTGATTTTCCCCATAGGGTTTCATTGATCGTGTACTCTTGAGTGTAGCTCGGGCTGAGAAGGTCGCAGCCATGGGAAAGTTGACAGTTAAGCCTATCTAGTGACAACCCATCATAGGCTAGCTGGGTGATCTTGCAACTTGTATCATGCCGGAGTTTGATTTTCACCATAGGGTTTCATTGATCGCTTACTCGGCAACTTGTATGAAGCAGGATTTCTACTTTCCCCTTAGCGCTTCATTGATCGTGTACTCTTGAGTGTAGCTCGGGCTGAGAATGACGCAGCCATGGGAAAGTTGACAGTTAAGCCTATCTAGTGACAGCCCATCATAGGCTAGCTGGGTGAGCTTGCAACTTCTACCATGTCGGAGTTTGATTTTCCCCATAGGGTTTCATTGATCGTGTACTCTTGAGTGTAGCTCGGGCTGAGAAGGTCGCAGCCATGGGAAAGTTGACAGTTAAGCCTATCTAGTGACAACCCATCATAGGCTAGCTGGGTGATCTTGCAACTTGTATCATGCTGGAGTTTGATTTTCACCATAGGGTTTCATTGATCGCTTACTCGGCAACTTGTATCAAGCAGGATTTCTACTTTCCCCTTAGCGCTTCATTGATCGTGTACTACTGAGTGTAGATCGGGCTGAGAATGACGCAGCCATGGGAAAGTTGACAGTTAAGCCTATCTAGTGACAACCCATCATAGGCTAGCTGGGTGATCTTGCAACTTGTATCATGCCGGAGATTGATTTTCACCATAGGGTTTCATTGATCGCTTACCCGGCAACTTGTATCAAGCAGGATTTCTACTTTCCCCTTAGCGCTTCATTGATCGTGTACTCTTGAGTGTAGATCGGGCTGAGAATGACGCAGCCATGGGAAAGTTGACAGTTAAGCCTATCTAGTGACAGCCCATCATAGGCTAGCTGGGTGAGCTTGCAACTTCTACCATGTCGGAGTTTGATTTTCCCCATAGGGTTTCATTGATCGTGTACTCTTGAGTGTAGCTCGGGCTGAGAAGGTCGCAGCCATGGGAAAGTTGACAGTTAAGCCTATCTAGTGACAACCCATCATAGGCTAGCTGGGTGATCTTGCAACTTGTATCATGCCGGAGTTTGATTTTCACCATAGGGTTTCATTGATCGCTTACTCGGCAACTTGTATGAAGCAGGATTTCTACTTTCCCCTTAGCGCTTCATTGATCGTGTACTCTTGAGTGTAGCTCGGGCTGAGAATGACGCAGCCATGGGAAAGTTGACAGTTAAGCCTATCTAGTGACAGCCCATCATAGGCTAGCTGGGTGATCTTGCAACTTGTACCATGTCGGAGTTTGATTTTCCCCATAGGGTTTCATTGATCGTGTACTCTTGAGTGTAGCTCGGGCTGAGAAGGTCGCAGCCATGGGAAAGTTGACAGTTAAGCCTATCTAGTGACAACCCATCATAGGCTAGCTGGGTGATCTTGCAACTTGTATCATGCCGGAGTTTGATTTTCACCATAGGGTTTCATTGATCGCTTACTCGGCAACTTGTATGAAGCAGGATTTCTACTTTCCCCTTAGCGCTTCATTGATCGTGTACTCTTGAGTGTAGCTCGGGCTAAGAAGGTCGCAGCCATGGGAAAGTTGACAGTTAACCCTATCTAGTGACAACCCATCATAGGCTAGCTGGGTGATCTTGCAACTTGTATCATGCCGGAGTTTGATTTTCACCATAGGGTTTCATTGATCGCTTACTCGGCAACTTGTATGAAGCAGGATTTCTACTTTCCCCTTAGCGCTTCATTGATCGTGTACTCTTGAGTGTAGCTCGGGCTGAGAATGACGCAGCCATGGGAAAGTTGACATTTAAGCCTATCTAGTGACAGCCCATCATAGGCTAGCTGGGTGATCTTGCAACTTGTACCATGTCGGAGTTTGATTTTCCCCATAGGGTTTCATTGATCGTGTACTCTTGAGTGTAGCTCGGGCTGAGAAGGTCGCAGCCATGGGAAAGTTGACAGTTAAGCCTATCTAGTGACAACCCATCATAGGCTAGCTGGGTGATCTTGCAACTTGTATCATGCCGGAGTTTGATTTTCACCATAGGGTTTCATTGATCGCTTACTCGGCAACTTGTATGAAGCAGGATTTCTACTTTCCCCTTAGCGCTTCATTGATCGTGTACTCTTGAGTGTAGCTCGGGCTGAGAATGACGCAGCCATGGGAAAGTTGACAGTTAAGCCTATCTAGTGACAGCCCATCATAGGCTAGCTGGGTGAGCTTGCAACTTCTACCATGTCGGAGTTTGATTTTCCCCATAGGGTTTCATTGATCGTGTACTCTTGAGTGTAGCTCGGGCTGAGAAGGTCGCAGCCATGGGAAAGTTGACAGTTAAGCCTATCTAGTGACAACCCATCATAGGCTAGCTGGGTGATCTTGCAACTTGTATCATGCCGGAGTTTGATTTTCACCATAGGGTTTCATTGATCGCTTACTCGGCAACTTGTATCAAGCAGGATTTCTACTTTCCCCTTAGCGCTTCATTGATCGTGTACTACTGAGTGTAGATCGGGCTGAGAATGACGCAGCCATGGGAAAGTTGACAGTTAAGCCTATCTAGTGACAGCCCATCATAGGCTAGCTGGGTGATCTTGCAACTTGTACCATGTCGGAGTTTGATTTTCCCCATAGGGTTTCATTGATCGTGTACTCTTGATTGTAGCTCGGGCTAAGAAGGTCGCAGCCATGGGAAAGTTGACAGTTAAGCCTATCTAGTGACAACCCATCATAGGCTAGCTGGGTGATCTTGCAACTTGTATCATGCCGGAGTTTGATTTTCACCATAGGGTTTCATTGATCGCTTACTCGGCAACTTGTATGAAGCAGGATTTCTACTTTCCCCTTAGCGCTTCATTGATCGTGTACTCTTGAGTGTAGCTCGGGCTGAGAATGACGCAGCCATGGGAAAGTTGACAGTTAAGCCTATCTAGTGACAGCCCATCATAGGCTAGCTGGGTGATCTTGCAACTTGTACCATGTCGGAGTTTGATTTTCCCCATAGGGTTTCATTGATCGTGTACTCTTGAGTGTAGCTCGGGCTGAGAAGGTCGCAGCCATGGGAAAGTTGACAGTTAAGCCTATCTAGTGACAACCCATCATAGGCTAGCTGGGTGATCTTGCAACTTGTATCATGCCGGAGTTTGATTTTCACCATAGGGTTTCATTGATCGCTTACTCGGCAACTTGTATGAAGCAGGATTTCTACTTTCCCCTTAGCGCTTCATTGATCGTGTACTCTTGAGTGTAGCTCGGGCTGAGAATGACGCAGCCATGGGAAAGTTGACAGTTAAGCCTATCTAGTGACAGCCCATCATAGGCTAGCTGGGTGAGCTTGCAACTTCTACCATGTCGGAGTTTGATTTTCCCCATAGGGTTTCATTGATCGTGTACTCTTGAGTGTAGCTCGGGCTGAGAAGGTCGCAGCCATGGGAAAGTTGACAGTTAAGCCTATCTAGTGACAACCCATCATAGGCTAGCTGGGTGATCTTGCAACTTGTATCATGCCGGAGTTTGATTTTCACCATAGGGTTTCATTGATCGCTTACTCGGCAACTTGTATCAAGCAGGATTTCTACTTTCCCCTTAGCGCTTCATTGATCGTGTACTACTGAGTGTAGATCGGGCTGAGAATGACGCAGCCATGGGAAAGTTGACAGTTAAGCCTATCTAGTGACAACCCATCATAGGCTAGCTGGGTGATCTTGCAACTTGTATCATGCCGGAGATTGATTTTCACCATAGGGTTTCATTGATCGCTTACCCGGCAACTTGTATCAAGCAGGATTTCTACTTTCCCCTTAGCGCTTCATTGATCGTGTACTCTTGAGTGTAGATCGGGCTGAGAATGACGCAGCCATGGGAAAGTTGACAGTTAAGCCTATCTAGTGACAGCCCATCATAGGCTAGCTGGGTGATCTTGCAACTTGTACCATGTCGGAGTTTGATTTTCCCCATAGGGTTTCATTGATCGTGTACTCTTGAGTGTAGCTCGGGCTGAGAAGGTCGCAGCCATGGGAAAGTTGACAGTTAAGCCTATCTAGTGACAACCCATCATAGGCTAGCTGGGTGATCTTGCAACTTGTATCATGCCGGAGTTTGATTTTCACCATAGGGTTTCATTGATCGCTTACTCGGCAACTTGTATGAAGCAGGATTTCTACTTTCCCCTTAGCGCTTCATTGATCGTGTACTCTTGAGTGTAGCTCGGGCTGAGAATGACGCAGCCATGGGAAAGTTGACAGTTAAGCCTATCTAGTGACAGCCCATCATAGGCTAGCTGGGTGAGCTTGCAACTTCTACCATGTCGGAGTTTGATTTTCCCCATAGGGTTTCATTGATCGTGTACTCTTGAGTGTAGCTCGGGCTGAGAAGGTCGCAGCCATGGGAAAGTTGACAGTTAAGCCTATCTAGTGACAACCCATCATAGGCTAGCTGGGTGATCTTGCAACTTGTATCATGCCGGAGTTTGATTTTCACCATAGGGTTTCATTGATCGCTTACTCGGCAACTTGTATCAAGCAGGATTTCTACTTTCCCCTTAGCGCTTCATTGATCGTGTACTACTGAGTGTAGATCGGGCTGAGAATGACGCAGCCATGGGAAAGTTGACAGTTAAGCCTATCTAGTGACAACCCATCATAGGCTAGCTGGGTGATCTTGCAACTTGTATCATGCCGGAGATTGATTTTCACCATAGGGTTTCATTGATCGCTTACCCGGCAACTTGTATCAAGCAGGATTTCTACTTTCCCCTTAGCGCTTCATTGATCGTGTACTCTTGAGTGTAGATCGGGCTGAGAATGACGCAGCCATGGGAAAGTTGACAGTTAAGCCTATCTAGTGACAGCCCATCATAGGCTAGCTGGGTGAGCTTGCAACTTCTACCATGTCGGAGTTTGATTTTCCCCATAGGGTTTCATTGATCGTGTACTCTTGAGTGTAGCTCGGGCTGAGAAGGTCGCAGCCATGGGAAAGTTGACAGTTAAGCCTATCTAGTGACAACCCATCATAGGCTAGCTGGGTGATCTTGCAACTTGTATCATGCCGGAGTTTGATTTTCACCATAGGGTTTCATTGATCGCTTACTCGGCAACTTGTATGAAGCAGGATTTCTACTTTCCCCTTAGCGCTTCATTGATCGTGTACTCTTGAGTGTAGCTCGGGCTGAGAATGACGCAGCCATGGGAAAGTTGACAGTTAAGCCTATCTATTGACAGCCCATCATAGGCTAGCTGGGTGATCTTGCAACTTGTACCATGTCGGAGTTTGATTTTCCCCATAGGGTTTCATTGATCGTGTACTCTTGATTGTAGCTCGGGCTAAGAAGGTCGCAGCCATGGGAAAGTTGACAGTTAAGCCTATCTAGTGACAACCCATCATAGGCTAGCTGGGTGATCTTGCAACTTGTATCATGCCGGAGTTTGATTTTCACCATAGGGTTTCATTGATCGCTTACTCGGCAACTTGTATGAAGCAGGATTTCTACTTTCCCCTTAGCGCTTTATTGATCGTGTACTCTTGAGTGTAGCTCGGGCTGAGAATGACGCAGCCATGGGAAAGTTGACAGTTAAGCCTATCTAGTGACAGCCCATCATAGGCTAGCTGGGTGATCTTGCAACTTGTACCATGTCGGAGTTTGATTTTCCCCATAGGGTTTCATTGATCGTGTACTCTTGAGTGTAGCTCGGGCTGAGAAGGTCGCAGCCATGGGAAAGTTGACAGTTAAGCCTATCTAGTGACAACCCATCATAGGCTAGCTGGGTGATCTTGCAACTTGTATCATGCCGGAGTTTGATTTTCACCATAGGGTTTCATTGATCGCTTACTCGGCAACTTGTATGAAGCAGGATTTCTACTTTCCCCTTAGCGCTTCATTGATCGTGTACTCTTGAGTGTAGCTCGGGCTGAGAATGACGCAGCCATGGGAAAGTTGACAGTTAAGCCTATCTAGTGACAGCCCATCATAGGCTAGCTGGGTGAGCTTGCAACTTCTACCATGTCGGAGTTTGATTTTCCCCATAGGGTTTCATTGATCGTGTACTCTTGAGTGTAGCTCGGGCTGAGAAGGTCGCAGCCATGGGAAAGTTGACAGTTAAGCCTATCTAGTGACAACCCATCATAGGCTAGCTGGGTGATCTTGCAACTTGTATCATGCCGGAGATTGATTTTCACCATAGGGTTTCATTGATCGCTTACCCGGCAACTTGTATCAAGCAGGATTTCTACTTTCCCCTTAGCGCTTCATTGATCGTGTACTCTTGAGTGTAGATCGGGCTGAGAATGACGCAGCCATGGGAAAGTTGACAGTTAAGCCTATCTATTGACAGCCCATCATAGGCTAGCTGGGTGATCTTGCAACTTGTACCATGTCGGAGTTTGATTTTCCCCATAGGGTTTCATTGATCGTGTACTCTTGAGTGTAGCTCGGGCTAAGAAGGTCGCAGCCATGGGAAAGTTGACAGTTAACCCTATCTAGTGACAACCCATCATAGGCTAGCTGGGTGATCTTGCAACTTGTATCATGCCGGAGTTTGATTTTCACCATAGGGTTTCATTGATCGCTTACTCGGCAACTTGTATGAAGCAGGATTTCTACTTTCCCCTTAGCGCTTCATTGATCGTGTACTCTTGAGTGTAGCTCGGGCTGAGAATGACGCAGCCATGGGAAAGTTGACAGTTAAGCCTATCTAGTGACAGCCCATCATAGGCTAGCTGGGTGATCTTGCAACTTGTACCATGTCGGAGTTTGATTTTCCCCATAGGGTTTCATTGATCGTGTTCTCTTGAGTGTAGCTCGGGCTGAGAAGGTCGCAGCCATGGGAAAGTTGACAGTTAAGCCTATCTAGTGACAACCCATCATAGGCTAGCTGGGTGATCTTGCAACTTGTATCATGCCGGAGTTTGATTTTCACCATAGGGTTTCATTGATCGCTTACTCGGCAACTTGTATGAAGCAGGATTTCTACTTTCCCCTTAGCGCTTCATTGATCGTGTACTCTTGAGTGTAGCTCGGGCTGAGAATGACGCAGCCATGGGAAAGTTGACAGTTAAGCCTATCTAGTGACAGCCCATCATAGGCTAGCTGGGTGAGCTTGCAACTTCTACCATGTCGGAGTTTGATTTTCCCCATAGGGTTTCATTGATCGTGTACTCTTGAGTGTAGCTCGGGCTGAGAAGGTCGCAGCCATGGGAAAGTTGACAGTTAAGCCTATCTAGTGACAACCCATCATAGGCTAGCTGGGTGATCTTGCAACTTGTATCATGCCGGAGTTTGATTTTCACCATAGGGTTTCATTGATCGCTTACTCGGCAACTTGTATCAAGCAGGATTTCTACTTTCCCCTTAGCGCTTCATTGATCGTGTACTACTGAGTGTAGATCGGGCTGAGAATGACGCAGCCATGGGAAAGTTGACAGTTAAGCCTATCTAGTGACAGCCCATCATAGGCTAGCTGGGTGATCTTGCAACTTGTACCATGTCGGAGTTTGATTTTCCCCATAGGGTTTCATTGATCGTGTACTCTTGATTGTAGCTCGGGCTAAGAAGGTCGCAGCCATGGGAAAGTTGACAGTTAAGCCTATCTAGTGACAACCCATCATAGGCTAGCTGGGTGATCTTGCAACTTGTATCATGCCGGAGTTTGATTTTCACCATAGGGTTTCATTGATCGCTTACTCGGCAACTTGTATGAAGCAGGATTTCTACTTTCCCCTTAGCGCTTCATTGATCGTGTACTCTTGAGTGTAGCTCGGGCTGAGAATGACGCAGCCATGGGAAAGTTGACAGTTAAGCCTATCTAGTGACAGCCCATCATAGGCTAGCTGGGTGATCTTGCAACTTGTACCATGTCGGAGTTTGATTTTCCCCATAGGGTTTCATTGATCGTGTACTCTTGAGTGTAGCTCGGGCTGAGAAGGTCGCAGCCATGGGAAAGTTGACAGTTAAGCCTATCTAGTGACAACCCATCATAGGCTAGCTGGGTGATCTTGCAACTTGTATCATGCCGGAGTTTGATTTTCACCATAGGGTTTCATTGATCGCTTACTCGGCAACTTGTATGAAGCAGGATTTCTACTTTCCCCTTAGCGCTTCATTGATCGTGTACTCTTGAGTGTAGCTCGGGCTGAGAATGACGCAGCCATGGGAAAGTTGACAGTTAAGCCTATCTAGTGACAGCCCATCATAGGCTAGCTGGGTGAGCTTGCAACTTCTACCATGTCGGAGTTTGATTTTCCCCATAGGGTTTCATTGATCGTGTACTCTTGAGTGTAGCTCGGGCTGAGAAGGTCGCAGCCATGGGAAAGTTGACAGTTAAGCCTATCTAGTGACAACCCATCATAGGCTAGCTGGGTGATCTTGCAACTTGTATCATGCCGGAGTTTGATTTTCACCATAGGGTTTCATTGATCGCTTACTCGGCAACTTGTATCAAGCAGGATTTCTACTTTCCCCTTAGCGCTTCATTGATCGTGTACTACTGAGTGTAGATCGGGCTGAGAATGACGCAGCCATGGGAAAGTTGACAGTTAAGCCTATCTAGTGACAACCCATCATAGGCTAGCTGGGTGATCTTGCAACTTGTATCATGCCGGAGATTGATTTTCACCATAGGGTTTCATTGATCGCTTACCCGGCAACTTGTATCAAGCAGGATTTCTACTTTCCCCTTAGCGCTTCATTGATCGTGTACTCTTGAGTGTAGATCGGGCTGAGAATGACGCAGCCATGGGAAAGTTGACAGTTAAGCCTATCTAGTGACAGCCCATCATAGGCTAGCTGGGTGAGCTTGCAACTTCTACCATGTCGGAGTTTGATTTTCCCCATAGGGTTTCATTGATCGTGTACTCTTGAGTGTAGCTCGGGCTGAGAAGGTCGCAGCCATGGGAAAGTTGACAGTTAAGCCTATCTAGTGACAACCCATCATAGGCTAGCTGGGTGATCTTGCAACTTGTATCATGCCGGAGTTTGATTTTCACCATAGGGTTTCATTGATCGCTTACTCGGCAACTTGTATGAAGCAGGATTTCTACTTTCCCCTTAGCGCTTCATTGATCGTGTACTCTTGAGTGTAGCTCGGGCTGAGAATGACGCAGCCATGGGAAAGTTGACAGTTAAGCCTATCTAGTGACAGCCCATCATAGGCTAGCTGGGTGATCTTGCAACTTGTACCATGTCGGAGTTTGATTTTCCCCATAGGGTTTCATTGATCGTGTACTCTTGAGTGTAGCTCGGGCTGAGAAGGTCGCAGCCATGGGAAAGTTGACAGTTAAGCCTATCTAGTGACAACCCATCATAGGCTAGCTGGGTGATCTTGCAACTTGTATCATGCCGGAGTTTGATTTTCACCATAGGGTTTCATTGATCGCTTACTCGGCAACTTGTATGAAGCAGGATTTCTACTTTCCCCTTAGCGCTTCATTGATCGTGTACTCTTGAGTGTAGCTCGGGCTAAGAAGGTCGCAGCCATGGGAAAGTTGACAGTTAACCCTATCTAGTGACAACCCATCATAGGCTAGCTGGGTGATCTTGCAACTTGTATCATGCCGGAGTTTGATTTTCACCATAGGGTTTCATTGATCGCTTACTCGGCAACTTGTATGAAGCAGGATTTCTACTTTCCCCTTAGCGCTTCATTGATCGTGTACTCTTGAGTGTAGCTCGGGCTGAGAATGACGCAGCCATGGGAAAGTTGACATTTAAGCCTATCTAGTGACAGCCCATCATAGGCTAGCTGGGTGATCTTGCAACTTGTACCATGTCGGAGTTTGATTTTCCCCATAGGGTTTCATTGATCGTGTACTCTTGAGTGTAGCTCGGGCTGAGAAGGTCGCAGCCATGGGAAAGTTGACAGTTAAGCCTATCTAGTGACAACCCATCATAGGCTAGCTGGGTGATCTTGCAACTTGTATCATGCCGGAGTTTGATTTTCACCATAGGGTTTCATTGATCGCTTACTCGGCAACTTGTATGAAGCAGGATTTCTACTTTCCCCTTAGCGCTTCATTGATCGTGTACTCTTGAGTGTAGCTCGGGCTGAGAATGACGCAGCCATGGGAAAGTTGACAGTTAAGCCTATCTAGTGACAGCCCATCATAGGCTAGCTGGGTGAGCTTGCAACTTCTACCATGTCGGAGTTTGATTTTCCCCATAGGGTTTCATTGATCGTGTACTCTTGAGTGTAGCTCGGGCTGAGAAGGTCGCAGCCATGGGAAAGTTGACAGTTAAGCCTATCTAGTGACAACCCATCATAGGCTAGCTGGGTGATCTTGCAACTTGTATCATGCCGGAGTTTGATTTTCACCATAGGGTTTCATTGATCGCTTACTCGGCAACTTGTATCAAGCAGGATTTCTACTTTCCCCTTAGCGCTTCATTGATCGTGTACTACTGAGTGTAGATCGGGCTGAGAATGACGCAGCCATGGGAAAGTTGACAGTTAAGCCTATCTAGTGACAGCCCATCATAGGCTAGCTGGGTGATCTTGCAACTTGTACCATGTCGGAGTTTGATTTTCCCCATAGGGTTTCATTGATCGTGTACTCTTGATTGTAGCTCGGGCTAAGAAGGTCGCAGCCATGGGAAAGTTGACAGTTAAGCCTATCTAGTGACAACCCATCATAGGCTAGCTGGGTGATCTTGCAACTTGTATCATGCCGGAGTTTGATTTTCACCATAGGGTTTCATTGATCGCTTACTCGGCAACTTGTATGAAGCAGGATTTCTACTTTCCCCTTAGCGCTTCATTGATCGTGTACTCTTGAGTGTAGCTCGGGCTGAGAATGACGCAGCCATGGGAAAGTTGACAGTTAAGCCTATCTAGTGACAGCCCATCATAGGCTAGCTGGGTGATCTTGCAACTTGTACCATGTCGGAGTTTGATTTTCCCCATAGGGTTTCATTGATCGTGTACTCTTGAGTGTAGCTCGGGCTGAGAAGGTCGCAGCCATGGGAAAGTTGACAGTTAAGCCTATCTAGTGACAACCCATCATAGGCTAGCTGGGTGATCTTGCAACTTGTATCATGCCGGAGTTTGATTTTCACCATAGGGTTTCATTGATCGCTTACTCGGCAACTTGTATGAAGCAGGATTTCTACTTTCCCCTTAGCGCTTCATTGATCGTGTACTCTTGAGTGTAGCTCGGGCTGAGAATGACGCAGCCATGGGAAAGTTGACAGTTAAGCCTATCTAGTGACAGCCCATCATAGGCTAGCTGGGTGAGCTTGCAACTTCTACCATGTCGGAGTTTGATTTTCCCCATAGGGTTTCATTGATCGTGTACTCTTGAGTGTAGCTCGGGCTGAGAAGGTCGCAGCCATGGGAAAGTTGACAGTTAAGCCTATCTAGTGACAACCCATCATAGGCTAGCTGGGTGATCTTGCAACTTGTATCATGCCGGAGTTTGATTTTCACCATAGGGTTTCATTGATCGCTTACTCGGCAACTTGTATCAAGCAGGATTTCTACTTTCCCCTTAGCGCTTCATTGATCGTGTACTACTGAGTGTAGATCGGGCTGAGAATGACGCAGCCATGGGAAAGTTGACAGTTAAGCCTATCTAGTGACAACCCATCATAGGCTAGCTGGGTGATCTTGCAACTTGTATCATGCCGGAGATTGATTTTCACCATAGGGTTTCATTGATCGCTTACCCGGCAACTTGTATCAAGCAGGATTTCTACTTTCCCCTTAGCGCTTCATTGATCGTGTACTCTTGAGTGTAGATCGGGCTGAGAATGACGCAGCCATGGGAAAGTTGACAGTTAAGCCTATCTAGTGACAGCCCATCATAGGCTAGCTGGGTGATCTTGCAACTTGTACCATGTCGGAGTTTGATTTTCCCCATAGGGTTTCATTGATCGTGTACTCTTGAGTGTAGCTCGGGCTGAGAAGGTCGCAGCCATGGGAAAGTTGACAGTTAAGCCTATCTAGTGACAACCCATCATAGGCTAGCTGGGTGATCTTGCAACTTGTATCATGCCGGAGTTTGATTTTCACCATAGGGTTTCATTGATCGCTTACTCGGCAACTTGTATGAAGCAGGATTTCTACTTTCCCCTTAGCGCTTCATTGATCGTGTACTCTTGAGTGTAGCTCGGGCTGAGAATGACGCAGCCATGGGAAAGTTGACAGTTAAGCCTATCTAGTGACAGCCCATCATAGGCTAGCTGGGTGAGCTTGCAACTTCTACCATGTCGGAGTTTGATTTTCCCCATAGGGTTTCATTGATCGTGTACTCTTGAGTGTAGCTCGGGCTGAGAAGGTCGCAGCCATGGGAAAGTTGACAGTTAAGCCTATCTAGTGACAACCCATCATAGGCTAGCTGGGTGATCTTGCAACTTGTATCATGCCGGAGTTTGATTTTCACCATAGGGTTTCATTGATCGCTTACTCGGCAACTTGTATGAAGCAGGATTTCTACTTTCCCCTTAGCGCTTCATTGATCGTGTACTCTTGAGTGTAGCTCGGGCTGAGAATGACGCAGCCATGGGAAAGTTGACAGTTAAGCCTATCTAGTGACAGCCCATCATAGGCTAGCTGGGTGATCTTGCAACTTGTACCATGTCGGAGTTTGATTTTCCCCATAGGGTTTCATTGATCGTGTACTCTTGAGTGTAGCTCGGGCTGAGAAGGTCGCAGCCATGGGAAAGTTGACAGTTAAGCCTATCTAGTGACAACCCATCATAGGCTAGCTGGGTGATCTTGCAACTTGTATCATGCCGGAGTTTGATTTTCACCATAGGGTTTCATTGATCGCTTACTCGGCAACTTGTATGAAGCAGGATTTCTACTTTCCCCTTAGCGCTTCATTGATCGTGTACTCTTGAGTGTAGCTCGGGCTGAGAATGACGCAGCCATGGGAAAGTTGACAGTTAAGCCTATCTAGTGACAGCCCATCATAGGCTAGCTGGGTGAGCTTGCAACTTCTACCATGTCGGAGTTTGATTTTCCCCATAGGGTTTCATTGATCGTGTACTCTTGAGTGTAGCTCGGGCTGAGAAGGTCGCAGCCATGGGAAAGTTGACAGTTAAGCCTATCTAGTGACAACCCATCATAGGCTAGCTGGGTGATCTTGCAACTTGTATCATGCCGGAGTTTGATTTTCACCATAGGGTTTCATTGATCGCTTACTCGGCAACTTGTATCAAGCAGGATTTCTACTTTCCCCTTAGCGCTTCATTGATCGTGTACTACTGAGTGTAGATCGGGCTGAGAATGACGCAGCCATGGGAAAGTTGACAGTTAAGCCTATCTAGTGACAGCCCATCATAGGCTAGCTGGGTGATCTTGCAACTTGTACCATGTCGGAGTTTGATTTTCCCCATAGGGTTTCATTGATCGTGTACTCTTGATTGTAGCTCGGGCTAAGAAGGTCGCAGCCATGGGAAAGTTGACAGTTAAGCCTATCTAGTGACAACCCATCATAGGCTAGCTGGGTGATCTTGCAACTTGTATCATGCCGGAGTTTGATTTTCACCATAGGGTTTCATTGATCGCTTACTCGGCAACTTGTATGAAGCAGGATTTCTACTTTCCCCTTAGCGCTTCATTGATCGTGTACTCTTGAGTGTAGCTCGGGCTGAGAATGACGCAGCCATGGGAAAGTTGACAGTTAAGCCTATCTAGTGACAGCCCATCATAGGCTAGCTGGGTGATCTTGCAACTTGTACCATGTCGGAGTTTGATTTTCCCCATAGGGTTTCATTGATCGTGTACTCTTGAGTGTAGCTCGGGCTGAGAAGGTCGCAGCCATGGGAAAGTTGACAGTTAAGCCTATCTAGTGACAACCCATCATAGGCTAGCTGGGTGATCTTGCAACTTGTATCATGCCGGAGTTTGATTTTCACCATAGGGTTTCATTGATCGCTTACTCGGCAACTTGTATGAAGCAGGATTTCTACTTTCCCCTTAGCGCTTCATTGATCGTGTACTCTTGAGTGTAGCTCGGGCTGAGAATGACGCAGCCATGGGAAAGTTGACAGTTAAGCCTATCTAGTGACAGCCCATCATAGGCTAGCTGGGTGAGCTTGCAACTTCTACCATGTCGGAGTTTGATTTTCCCCATAGGGTTTCATTGATCGTGTACTCTTGAGTGTAGCTCGGGCTGAGAAGGTCGCAGCCATGGGAAAGTTGACAGTTAAGCCTATCTAGTGACAACCCATCATAGGCTAGCTGGGTGATCTTGCAACTTGTATCATGCCGGAGTTTGATTTTCACCATAGGGTTTCATTGATCGCTTACTCGGCAACTTGTATCAAGCAGGATTTCTACTTTCCCCTTAGCGCTTCATTGATCGTGTACTACTGAGTGTAGATCGGGCTGAGAATGACGCAGCCATGGGAAAGTTGACAGTTAAGCCTATCTAGTGACAGCCCATCATAGGCTAGCTGGGTGATCTTGCAACTTGTACCATGTCGGAGTTTGATTTTCCCCATAGGGTTTCATTGATCGTGTACTCTTGATTGTAGCTCGGGCTAAGAAGGTCGCAGCCATGGGAAAGTTGACAGTTAAGCCTATCTAGTGACAACCCATCATAGGCTAGCTGGGTGATCTTGCAACTTGTATCATGCCGGAGTTTGATTTTCACCATAGGGTTTCATTGATCGCTTACTCGGCAACTTGTATGAAGCAGGATTTCTACTTTCCCCTTAGCGCTTCATTGATCGTGTACTCTTGAGTGTAGCTCGGGCTGAGAATGACGCAGCCATGGGAAAGTTGACAGTTAAGCCTATCTAGTGACAGCCCATCATAGGCTAGCTGGGTGAGCTTGCAACTTGTACCATGTCGGAGTTTGATTTTCCCCATAGGGTTTCATTGATCGTGTACTCTTGAGTGTAGCTCGGGCTGAGAAGGTCGCAGCCATGGGAAAGTTGACAGTTAAGCCTATCTAGTGACAACCCATCATAGGCTAGCTGGGTGATCTTGCAACTTGTATCATGCCGGAGTTTGATTTTCACCATAGGGTTTCATTGATCGCTTACTCGGCAACTTGTATGAAGCAGGATTTCTACTTTCCCCTTAGCGCTTCATTGATCGTGTACTCTTGAGTGTAGCTCGGGCTGAGAATGACGCAGCCATGGGAAAGTTGACAGTTAAGCCTATCTAGTGACAGCCCATCATAGGCTAGCTGGGTGAGCTTGCAACTTCTACCATGTCGGAGTTTGATTTTCCCCATAGGGTTTCATTGATCGTGTACTCTTGAGTGTAGCTCGGGCTGAGAAGGTCGCAGCCATGGGAAAGTTGACAGTTAAGCCTATCTAGTGACAACCCATCATAGGCTAGCTGGGTGATCTTGCAACTTGTATCATGCCGGAGTTTGATTTTCACCATAGGGTTTCATTGATCGCTTACTCGGCAACTTGTATCAAGCAGGATTTCTACTTTCCCCTTAGCGCTTCATTGATCGTGTACTACTGAGTGTAGATCGGGCTGAGAATGACGCAGCCATGGGAAAGTTGACAGTTAAGCCTATCTAGTGACAACCCATCATAGGCTAGCTGGGTGATCTTGCAACTTGTATCATGCCGGAGATTGATTTTCACCATAGGGTTTCATTGATCGCTTACCCGGCAACTTGTATCAAGCAGGATTTCTACTTTCCCCTTAGCGCTTCATTGATCGTGTACTCTTGAGTGTAGATCGGGCTG
This sequence comes from Leptodactylus fuscus, assembly GCF_031893055.1. Taxonomy (NCBI): domain Eukaryota; kingdom Metazoa; phylum Chordata; class Amphibia; order Anura; family Leptodactylidae; genus Leptodactylus; species Leptodactylus fuscus. The sequence continues at coordinate 6,557 of NW_027440800.1, read as the reverse complement.
AGAATGACGCAGCCATGGGAAAGTTGACAGTTAAGCCTATCTAGTGACAGCCCATCATAGGCTAGCTGGGTGAGCTTGCAACTTCTACCATGTCGGAGTTTGATTTTCCCCATAGGGTTTCATTGATCGTGTACTCTTGAGTGTAGCTCGGGCTGAGAAGGTCGCAGCCATGGGAAAGTTGACAGTTAAGCCTATCTAGTGACAACCCATCATAGGCTAGCTGGGTGATCTTGCAACTTGTATCATGCCGGAGTTTGATTTTCACCATAGGGTTTCATTGATCGCTTACTCGGCAACTTGTATGAAGCAGGATTTCTACTTTCCCCTTAGCGCTTCATTGATCGTGTACTCTTGAGTGTAGCTCGGGCTGAGAATGACGCAGCCATGGGAAAGTTGACAGTTAAGCCTATCTAGTGACAGCCCATCATAGGCTAGCTGGGTGATCTTGCAACTTGTACCATGTCGGAGTTTGATTTTCCCCATAGGGTTTCATTGATCGTGTACTCTTGAGTGTAGCTCGGGCTGAGAAGGTCGTAGCCATGGGAAAGTTGACAGTTAAGCCTATCTAGTGACAACCCATCATAGGCTAGCTGGGTGATCTTGCAACTTGTATCATGCCGGAGTTTGATTTTCACCATAGGGTTTCATTGATCGCTTACTCGGCAACTTGTATGAAGCAGGATTTCTACTTTCCCCTTAGCGCTTCATTGATCGTGTACTCTTGAGTGTAGCTCGGGCTGAGAATGACGCAGCCATGGGAAAGTTGACAGTTAAGCCTATCTAGTGACAGCCCATCATAGGCTAGCTGGGTGAGCTTGCAACTTCTACCATGTCGGAGTTTGATTTTCCCCATAGGGTTTCATTGATCGTGTACTCTTGAGTGTAGCTCGGGCTGAGAAGGTCGCAGCCATGGGAAAGTTGACAGTTAAGCCTATCTAGTGACAACCCATCATAGGCTAGCTGGGTGATCTTGCAACTTGTATCATGCCGGAGTTTGATTTTCACCATAGGGTTTCATTGATCGCTTACTCGGCAACTTGTATGAAGCAGGATTTCTACTTTCCCCTTAGCGCTTCATTGATCGTGTACTCTTGAGTGTAGCTCGGGCTGAGAATGACGCAGCCATGGGAAAGTTGACAGTTAAGCCTATCTAGTGACAGCCCATCATAGGCTAGCTGGGTGAGCTTGCAACTTCTACCATGTCGGAGTTTGATTTTCCCCATAGGGTTTCATTGATCGTGTACTCTTGAGTGTAGCTCGGGCTGAGAAGGTCGCAGCCATGGGAAAGTTGACAGTTAAGCCTATCTAGTGACAACCCATCATAGGCTAGCTGGGTGATCTTGCAACTTGTATCATGCCGGAGTTTGATTTTCACCATAGGGTTTCATTGATCGCTTACTCGGCAACTTGTATCAAGCAGGATTTCTACTTTCCCCTTAGCGCTTCATTGATCGTGTACTACTGAGTGTAGATCGGGCTGAGAATGACGCAGCCATGGGAAAGTTGACAGTTAAGCCTATCTAGTGACAGCCCATCATAGGCTAGCTGGGTGATCTTGCAACTTGTACCATGTCGGAGTTTGATTTTCCCCATAGGGTTTCATTGATCGTGTACTCTTGATTGTAGCTCGGGCTAAGAAGGTCGCAGCCATGGGAAAGTTGACAGTTAAGCCTATCTAGTGACAACCCATCATAGGCTAGCTGGGTGATCTTGCAACTTGTATCATGCCGGAGTTTGATTTTCACCATAGGGTTTCATTGATCGCTTACTCGGCAACTTGTATGAAGCAGGATTTCTACTTTCCCCTTAGCGCTTCATTGATCGTGTACTCTTGAGTGTAGCTCGGGCTGAGAATGACGCAGCCATGGGAAAGTTGACAGTTAAGCCTATCTAGTGACAGCCCATCATAGGCTAGCTGGGTGATCTTGCAACTTGTACCATGTCGGAGTTTGATTTTCCCCATAGGGTTTCATTGATCGTGTACTCTTGAGTGTAGCTCGGGCTGAGAAGGTCGCAGCCATGGGAAAGTTGACAGTTAAGCCTATCTAGTGACAACCCATCATAGGCTAGCTGGGTGATCTTGCAACTTGTATCATGCCGGAGTTTGATTTTCACCATAGGGTTTCATTGATCGCTTACTCGGCAACTTGTATGAAGCAGGATTTCTACTTTCCCCTTAGCGCTTCATTGATCGTGTACTCTTGAGTGTAGCTCGGGCTGAGAATGACGCAGCCATGGGAAAGTTGACAGTTAAGCCTATCTAGTGACAGCCCATCATAGGCTAGCTGGGTGAGCTTGCAACTTCTACCATGTCGGAGTTTGATTTTCCCCATAGGGTTTCATTGATCGTGTACTCTTGAGTGTAGCTCGGGCTGAGAAGGTCGCAGCCATGGGAAAGTTGACAGTTAAGCCTATCTAGTGACAACCCATCATAGGCTAGCTGGGTGATCTTGCAACTTGTATCATGCCGGAGTTTGATTTTCACCATAGGGTTTCATTGATCGCTTACTCGGCAACTTGTATCAAGCAGGATTTCTACTTTCCCCTTAGCGCTTCATTGATCGTGTACTACTGAGTGTAGATCGGGCTGAGAATGACGCAGCCATGGGAAAGTTGACAGTTAAGCCTATCTAGTGACAACCCATCATAGGCTAGCTGGGTGATCTTGCAACTTGTATCATGCCGGAGATTGATTTTCACCATAGGGTTTCATTGATCGCTTACCCGGCAACTTGTATCAAGCAGGATTTCTACTTTCCCCTTAGCGCTTCATTGATCGTGTACTCTTGAGTGTAGATCGGGCTGAGAATGACGCAGCCATGGGAAAGTTGACAGTTAAGCCTATCTAGTGACAGCCCATCATAGGCTAGCTGGGTGAGCTTGCAACTTCTACCATGTCGGAGTTTGATTTTCCCCATAGGGTTTCATTGATCGTGTACTCTTGAGTGTAGCTCGGGCTGAGAAGGTCGCAGCCATGGGAAAGTTGACAGTTAAGCCTATCTAGTGACAACCCATCATAGGCTAGCTGGGTGATCTTGCAACTTGTATCATGCCGGAGTTTGATTTTCACCATAGGGTTTCATTGATCGCTTACTCGGCAACTTGTATGAAGCAGGATTTCTACTTTCCCCTTAGCGCTTCATTGATCGTGTACTCTTGAGTGTAGCTCGGGCTGAGAATGACGCAGCCATGGGAAAGTTGACAGTTAAGCCTATCTAGTGACAGCCCATCATAGGCTAGCTGGGTGATCTTGCAACTTGTACCATGTCGGAGTTTGATTTTCCCCATAGGGTTTCATTGATCGTGTACTCTTGAGTGTAGCTCGGGCTGAGAAGGTCGCAGCCATGGGAAAGTTGACAGTTAAGCCTATCTAGTGACAACCCATCATAGGCTAGCTGGGTGATCTTGCAACTTGTATCATGCCGGAGTTTGATTTTCACCATAGGGTTTCATTGATCGCTTACTCGGCAACTTGTATGAAGCAGGATTTCTACTTTCCCCTTAGCGCTTCATTGATCGTGTACTCTTGAGTGTAGCTCGGGCTGAGAATGACGCAGCCATGGGAAAGTTGACAGTTAAGCCTATCTAGTGACAGCCCATCATAGGCTAGCTGGGTGAGCTTGCAACTTCTACCATGTCGGAGTTTGATTTTCCCCATAGGGTTTCATTGATCGTGTACTCTTGAGTGTAGCTCGGGCTGAGAAGGTCGCAGCCATGGGAAAGTTGACAGTTAAGCCTATCTAGTGACAACCCATCATAGGCTAGCTGGGTGATCTTGCAACTTGTATCATGCCGGAGTTTGATTTTCACCATAGGGTTTCATTGATCGCTTACTCGGCAACTTGTATCAAGCAGGATTTCTACTTTCCCCTTAGCGCTTCATTGATCGTGTACTACTGAGTGTAGATCGGGCTGAGAATGACGCAGCCATGGGAAAGTTGACAGTTAAGCCTATCTAGTGACAGCCCATCATAGGCTAGCTGGGTGATCTTGCAACTTGTACCATGTCGGAGTTTGATTTTCCCCATAGGGTTTCATTGATCGTGTACTCTTGATTGTAGCTCGGGCTAAGAAGGTCGCAGCCATGGGAAAGTTGACAGTTAAGCCTATCTAGTGACAACCCATCATAGGCTAGCTGGGTGATCTTGCAACTTGTATCATGCCGGAGTTTGATTTTCACCATAGGGTTTCATTGATCGCTTACTCGGCAACTTGTATGAAGCAGGATTTCTACTTTCCCCTTAGCGCTTCATTGATCGTGTACTCTTGAGTGTAGCTCGGGCTGAGAATGACGCAGCCATGGGAAAGTTGACAGTTAAGCCTATCTAGTGACAGCCCATCATAGGCTAGCTGGGTGATCTTGCAACTTGTACCATGTCGGAGTTTGATTTTCCCCATAGGGTTTCATTGATCGTGTACTCTTGAGTGTAGCTCGGGCTGAGAAGGTCGCAGCCATGGGAAAGTTGACAGTTAAGCCTATCTAGTGACAACCCATCATAGGCTAGCTGGGTGATCTTGCAACTTGTATCATGCCGGAGTTTGATTTTCACCATAGGGTTTCATTGATCGCTTACTCGGCAACTTGTATGAAGCAGGATTTCTACTTTCCCCTTAGCGCTTCATTGATCGTGTACTCTTGAGTGTAGCTCGGGCTGAGAATGACGCAGCCATGGGAAAGTTGACAGTTAAGCCTATCTAGTGACAGCCCATCATAGGCTAGCTGGGTGAGCTTGCAACTTCTACCATGTCGGAGTTTGATTTTCCCCATAGGGTTTCATTGATCGTGTACTCTTGAGTGTAGCTCGGGCTGAGAAGGTCGCAGCCATGGGAAAGTTGACAGTTAAGCCTATCTAGTGACAACCCATCATAGGCTAGCTGGGTGATCTTGCAACTTGTATCATGCCGGAGTTTGATTTTCACCATAGGGTTTCATTGATCGCTTACTCGGCAACTTGTATCAAGCAGGATTTCTACTTTCCCCTTAGCGCTTCATTGATCGTGTACTACTGAGTGTAGATCGGGCTGAGAATGACGCAGCCATGGGAAAGTTGACAGTTAAGCCTATCTAGTGACAACCCATCATAGGCTAGCTGGGTGATCTTGCAACTTGTATCATGCCGGAGATTGATTTTCACCATAGGGTTTCATTGATCGCTTACCCGGCAACTTGTATCAAGCAGGATTTCTACTTTCCCCTTAGCGCTTCATTGATCGTGTACTCTTGAGTGTAGATCGGGCTGAGAATGACGCAGCCATGGGAAAGTTGACAGTTAAGCCTATCTAGTGACAGCCCATCATAGGCTAGCTGGGTGAGCTTGCAACTTCTACCATGTCGGAGTTTGATTTTCCCCATAGGGTTTCATTGATCGTGTACTCTTGAGTGTAGCTCGGGCTGAGAAGGTCGCAGCCATGGGAAAGTTGACAGTTAAGCCTATCTAGTGACAACCCATCATAGGCTAGCTGGGTGATCTTGCAACTTGTATCATGCCGGAGTTTGATTTTCACCATAGGGTTTCATTGATCGCTTACTCGGCAACTTGTATGAAGCAGGATTTCTACTTTCCCCTTAGCGCTTCATTGATCGTGTACTCTTGAGTGTAGCTCGGGCTGAGAATGACGCAGCCATGGGAAAGTTGACAGTTAAGCCTATCTAGTGACAGCCCATCATAGGCTAGCTGGGTGATCTTGCAACTTGTACCATGTCGGAGTTTGATTTTCCCCATAGGGTTTCATTGATCGTGTACTCTTGAGTGTAGCTCGGGCTGAGAAGGTCGCAGCCATGGGAAAGTTGACAGTTAAGCCTATCTAGTGACAACCCATCATAGGCTAGCTGGGTGATCTTGCAACTTGTATCATGCCGGAGTTTGATTTTCACCATAGGGTTTCATTGATCGCTTACTCGGCAACTTGTATGAAGCAGGATTTCTACTTTCCCCTTAGCGCTTCATTGATCGTGTACTCTTGAGTGTAGCTCGGGCTGAGAATGACGCAGCCATGGGAAAGTTGACAGTTAAGCCTATCTAGTGACAGCCCATCATAGGCTAGCTGGGTGAGCTTGCAACTTCTACCATGTCGGAGTTTGATTTTCCCCATAGGGTTTCATTGATCGTGTACTCTTGAGTGTAGCTCGGGCTGAGAAGGTCGCAGCCATGGGAAAGTTGACAGTTAAGCCTATCTAGTGACAACCCATCATAGGCTAGCTGGGTGATCTTGCAACTTGTATCATGCCGGAGTTTGATTTTCACCATAGGGTTTCATTGATCGCTTACTCGGCAACTTGTATGAAGCAGGATTTCTACTTTCCCCTTAGCGCTTCATTGATCGTGTACTCTTGAGTGTAGCTCGGGCTGAGAATGACGCAGCCATGGGAAAGTTGACAGTTAAGCCTATCTAGTGACAGCCCATCATAGGCTAGCTGGGTGAGCTTGCAACTTCTACCATGTCGGAGTTTGATTTTCCCCATAGGGTTTCATTGATCGTGTACTCTTGAGTGTAGCTCGGGCTGAGAAGGTCGCAGCCATGGGAAAGTTGACAGTTAAGCCTATCTAGTGACAACA
>NW_027440799.1:0-61246 GCF_031893055.1 Leptodactylus fuscus | reverse complement strand
TTAATAGTTTAATACACAGCACTCCCCTAATAGTTTAATACACAGCACCCCCTAATAGTTTAATACACAGCACCCCCCTAATAGTGTTATACACAGCACCCCCCTAATAGTTTAATACACAGCACCCCCCTAATAGTGTTATACACAGCACCCCTCTAATAGTGTTATACACAGCACCCCCCCTAATAGTTTAATACACAGCACCCCCCTAATAGTGTTATACACAGCACCCCCCTAATAGTGTTATACACAGCACCCCCCTAATAGTGTTATACACAGCACCCCCCTAATAGTGTTATACACAGCACCCCCCTAATCGTGTTATACACAGCACCCCCTAATAGTGTTATACACAGCACCCCCCTATTAGTGTTATACAGAGCACCCCCCTAATATTTAATACACAGCACCCCCCTAATAGTGTTATACACAGCACCCCCCTAATAGTTTAATACACAGCACCCCCTAATAGTGTTATACATAGCATCCCCCTAATAGTTGAATACACAGCACCCCCTAATAGTTTAATACACAGCACCCCCTAATAGTGTTATACACAGCACCCCCCTAATAGTTTAATACACAGCACCCTCCTAATAGTGTTATACACAGCACCCCCCTAATAGTTTAATGCACAGCACCCTCCTAATAGTTTAATGCACAGCACCCCCTAATAGTTTAATGCACAGCATCCCCCTAATAGTGTTATGCACAGCACCCCCTAATAGTTTAATGCACAGCACCCCCCTAATAGTGTTATACACAGCACCCCCCTAATAGTGTTATACACAGCACCCCCCTAATAGTTTAATACACAGCACCCCCCTAATAGCTTAATACACAGCACCCCCTAATAGTTTAATACACAGCACCCCCCTAATAGTTTAATACACAGCACCCCCCTAATAGCTTAATACACAGCACCCCCTAATAGTTTAATACACAGCACCCCCCCAATAGTGTTATACACAGCACCCCTCTAATAGTTTAATACACAGCACCCCCCTAATAGTGTTATACACAGCACCCCTCTAATAGTTTAATACACAGCACCCCCCAATAGTGTTATACACAGCACCCCTCTAATAGTTTAATACACAGCACCCCCCTAATAGTGTTATACACAGCACCCCCCTAATAGTTTAATACACAGCACCCCCTAATAGTTTAATACACAGCACACCCCTAATAGTTTAATACACAGCACCCCCCTAATAGTGTTATACACAGCACCCCCCTAATAGTGTAATACACAGCACCCCCCTAATAGTGTTATACACAGCAACCCCCTAATAGTGTTATACACATCACCCCCCCTAATAGTGTTATACACAGCACCCACCTAATAGTTTTATACACAGCACCCCCCTAATAGTTTAATACACAGCACCCCCCTAATAGTGTTATACACAGCACCCCCCCTAATAGTTTAATACACAGCACCCCCCTAATATTTTAATACACAGCACCCCCCTAATAGTTTAATACACAGCACCCCCCTAATAGCTTAATACACAGCACCCCCCTAATAGTTTAATACACAGCACCCCCCTAATAGTTTAATACACAGCACCCCTCTAATAGCTTAATACACAGCACCCCCTAATAGTTTAATACACAGCACCCCCCAATAGTGTTATACACAGCAACCCTCTAATAGTTTAATACACAGCACCCCCCTAATAGCTTAATACACAGCACCCCCTAATAGTTTAATACACAGCACCCCCCTAATAGTGTTATACACAGCACCCCCCTAATAGTGTTATACACAGCACCCCCCTAATAGTTTAATACACAGCACCCCCCTAATAGCTTAATACACAGCACCCCCTAATAGTTTAATACACAGCACCCCCCTAATAGTTTAATACACAGCACCCCCCAATAGTGTTATACACAGCACCCCTCTAATAGTTTAATACACAGCACCCCCTAATAGTGTTATACACAGCACCCCCTAATAGTGTTATACACAGCACCCCACTAATAGTGTTATACACAGCACCCCCTAATAGTTTAATACACAGCACCCCCTAATAGTGTTATACACAGCACCCCCTAATAGTGTTATACACAGCACCCCCCTAATAGTTTAATACACAGCACCCCCCTAATAGTGTTATACACAGCACCCCCCTAATAGTGTTATACACAGCACCCCCCTAATAGTGTTATACACAGCACCCCCCTAATAGTTTAATACACAGCACCCCCCTAATAGAGTTATACACAGCAACCCCCATAATAGTTTAATACACAGCACCCCCCCTAATAGTGTTATACACAGCACCCCCCTAATAGTTTAATACATAGCACCCCCTAATAGTTTAATACACAGCACCCCCTAATAGTGTTATACACAGCACCCCCCTAATAGTGTTCTACACAGCACCCTCTAATAGTTTAATACACAGCACCCCCTAATAGTGTTATACACAGCACCCACCTAATAGTTTAATACACAGCACCCCCTAATAGTTTAATACACAGCACACCCCTAATAGTTTAATACACAGCACCCCCCTAATAGTGTTACACACAGCACCCCCCTAATAGTGTAATACACAGCACCCCCCTAATAGTGTTATACACAGCACCCCCCCTAATAGTGTTATACACATCACCCCCCTAATAGTGTTATACACAGCACCCCCTAATAGTTTATTACACAGCATCCCCCTAATAGTTTAATACACAGCACCCCCTAATAGTGTTATACACAGCACCCCCCTAATAGTTTAATACACAGCACCCCCCTAATAGTGTTATACACAGCACCACCCTAATAGTTTAATGCACAGCACCCTCCTAATAGTTTAATGCACAGCACCCCCCCTAATAGTTTAATGCACAGCACCCCCCTAATAGTTTAATGCACAGCACCCCCCTAATAGTGTTATACACAGCACCCCCCCTATAGTGTTATACACAGCACCCCCCTAATAGTTTAATACACAGCACCCCCCTAATAGCCTAATACACAGCAACCCCTAATAGTTTAATACACAGCACCCCCCTAATAGTTTAATACACAGCACCCCCCTAATAGCTTAATACACAGCACCCCCTAATAGTTTAATACACTGCACCCCCCAACAGTGTTATACACAGCACCCCTCTAATAGTTTAATACACAGCACCCCCCTAATAGTGTTATACACAGCACCCCCTAATAGTGTTATACACAGCACCCCCCTAATAGTGTTATACACAGCACCCCCTAATAGTTTAATACACAGCACCCCCTAATAGTGTTATACACAGCACCCCCCTAATAGTGTTATACACAGCACCCCCCTAATAGTTTAATACACAGCACCCCCCTAATAGTGTTATACACAGCACCCCCCTAATAGTTTAATACACAGCACCCCCCTAATAGTGTTATACACAGCACCCCTCTAATAGTGTTATACACAGCACCCCCCTAATAGTTTAATACACAGCACCCCCTAATAGTGTTATACACAGCACCCCCCTAATAGTGTTATACACAGCACCCCCCTAATAGTGTTATACACAGCACCCCCCTAATAGTGTTATACACAGCACCCCCCTAATAGTTTAATACACAGCACCCCCTTAATAGTTTAATAAACAGCACCCCCCTATTAGTTTAATACACAGCACCCCCTAATAGTGTTATATATAGCACCCCCCTAATAGTGTTATACACAGCACCCCCCTAATAGTGTTATACACAGCACCCCCCTAATAGTTTAATACACAGCACCCCTCTAATAGTTTAATACACAGCACCCCCCTAATAGTTTAATACACAGCACCCCCCTAATAGCTTAATACACAGCACCCCCCTAATAGTTTAATACACAGCACCCCCCTAATAGTTTAATACACAGCACCCCTCTAATAGCTTAATACACAGCACCCCCTAATAGTTTAATACACAGCACCCCCCAATAGTGTTATACACAGCAACCCTCTAATAGTTTAATACACAGCACCCCCCTAATAGCTTAATACACAGCACCCCCTAATAGTTTAATACACAGCACCCCCCTAATAGTGTTATACACAGCACCCCCCCTAATAGTGTTATACACAGCACCCCCCTAATAGTTTAATACACAGCACCCCCCTAATAGCTTAATACACAGCACCCCCTAATAGTTCTTAATACACAGCACCCCCCCTAATAGTTTAATACACAGCACCCCCCAATAGTGTTATACACAGCACCCCTCTAATAGTTTAATACACAGCACCCCCTAATAGTGTTATACACAGCACCCCCTAATAGTGTTATACACAGCACCCCACTAATAGTGTTATACACAGCACCCCCTAATAGTTTAATACACAGCACCCCCTAATAGTGTTATACACAGCACCCCCCTAATAGTGTTATACACAGCACCCCCCTAATAGTTTAATACACAGCACCCCCCTAATAGTGTTATACACAGCACCCCCCTAATAGTGTTATACACAGCACCCCCCTAATAGTTTAATACACAGCACCCCCCTAATAGAGTTATACACAGCACCCCCGTAATAGTTTAATACACAGCACCCTCCTAATAGTGTTATACACAGCACCCCCCTAATAGTTTAATACATAGCACCCCCTAATAGTTTAATACACAGCACCCCCTAATAGTGTTATACACAGCACCCCCCTAATAGTGTTCTACACAGCACCCTCTAATAGTTTAATACACAGCACCCCCTAATAGTGTTATACACAGCACCCACCTAATAGTTTAATACACAGCACCCCCTAATAGTTTAATACACAGCACACCCCTAATAGTTTAAAACACAGCACCCCCCTAATAGTGTTACACACAGCACCCCCCTAATAGTGTAATACACAGCACCCCCCTAATAGTGTTATACACAGCACCCCCCCCTAATAGTGTTATACACATCACCCCCCTAATAGTGTTATACACAGCACCCCCCTAATAGTTTATTACACAGCATCCCCCTAATAGTTTAATACACAGCACCCCCTAATAGTGTTATACACAGCACCCCCCTAATAGTTTAATACACAGCACCCCCCTAATAGTGTTATACACAGCACCACCCTAATAGTTTAATGCACAGCACCCTCCTAATAGTTTAATGCACAGCACCCCCCTAATAGTTTAATGCACAGCACCCCCCTAATAGTGTTATGCACAGCACCCCCCTAATAGTTTAATGCACAGCACCCCCCTAATAGTGTTATACACAGCACCCCCCTAATAGTGTTATACACAGCACCCCCCTAATAGTTTAATACACAGCACCCCCCTAATAGCTTAATACACAGCACCCCCTAATAGTTTAATACACAGCACCCCCCTAATAGTTTAATACACAGCACCCCCCTAATAGCTTAATACACAGCACCCCTAATAGTTTAATACACAGCACCCCCCAATAGTGTTATACACAGCACCCCTCTAATAGTTTAATACACAGCACCCCCCTAATAGTGTTATACACAGCACCCCCCTAATAGTGTTATACACAGCACCCCCCCTAATAGTGTTATACACAGCACCCCCTAATAGTTTAATACACAGCACCCACTAATAGTGTTATACACAGCACCCCCCTAATAGTGTTATACACAGCACCCCCTAATAGTTTAATACACAGCACCCCCCTAATAGTGTTATACACAGCACCCCCCTAATAGTGTTATACACAGCACCCCCCTAATAGTTTAATACACAGCACCCTCCTAATAGTGTTATACACAGCACCCCCCTAATAGTGTTATACACAGCACCCCCCTAATAGTGTTATACAAAGCACACCCCCCTAATAGTTTAATACACAGCACCCCCCTAATAGTGTTATACACAGCAACCCCTAATAGTTTAATACACAGCACCCCCCTAATAGTGTTATACACAGCACCCCCCTAATAGTTTAATACACAGCACCCCCCTAATAGTTTAATACACAGCAACCCCCCTAATAGTGTTATACACAGCACCCCCTAATAGTGTTCTACACAGCACCCTCTAATAGTTTAATACACAGCACCCCCTAATAGTGTTATACACAGCACCCCCCTAATAGTTTAATACACAGCACCCCCTAATAGTTTAATACACAGCACCCCCCTAATAGTTTAATACACAGCACCCTCTAATAGTGTTATACACAGCACCCCCCTAATAGTTTAATACACAGCACCCCCCTATTAGTGTTATACACAGCACCCCCCCTAATAGTTTAATACACAGCACCCCCCTAATAGTGTTATACACAGCACCCCCCTAATAGTTTAATACACAGCACCCCCCTAATAGTTTAATAGACAGCAACCCCCTAATAGTTTAAAACACAGCACCCCCCTAATAGTTTAATACACAGAACCCCCCTAATAGTGTTATACACAGCATCCCCCTAATAGTTTAATACACAGCACCCCCCCTAATAGTTTAATACACAGCACCCCCCCTAATAGTGTTATACACAGCACCCCCCTAATAGTGTAATACACAGCACCCCCCTAATAGTGTTATACACAGCACCCCCCTAATAGTTTAATACACAGCATCCCCCTAATAGTTTAATACACAGAACCCCCTAATAGTTTAATACACAGCACCCTTCTAATAGTTTAATACACAGCACCCCCCTAATAGTGTTATACACAGCACCCCCCTAATAGTTTAATACACAGCACCCCCCTAATAGTGTAATACACAGCACCCCCCTAATAGTGTTATACACAGCACCCCCCTAATAGTTTAATACACAGCACCCCCCTAATAGCTTAATACACAGCACCCCCTAATAGTTTAGTACACAGCACCCCCCTAATAGTTTAATACACAGCACCCCCCTAATAGCTTAATACACAGCACCCCCTAATAGTTTAATACACAGCACCCCCCAATAGTGTTATACACAGCACCCCTCTAATAGTTTAATACACAGCACCCCCCTAATAGTGTTATACACAGCACCCACTAATAGTGTTATACACAGCACCCCACTAATAGTGTTATACACAGCACCCCCTAATAGTTAAATACACAGCACCCCCTAATAGTGTTATACACAGCACCCCCCTAATAGTGTTATACACAGCACCCCCCTAATAGTTTAATACACAGCACCCCCCTAATAGTGTTATACACAGCACCCCCCTAATAGTGTTATACACAGCACCCCCCTAATAGTGTTATACACAGCACCCCCCCTAATAGTTTAATACACAGCACCCCCCTAATAGTGTTATACACAGCACCCCCCTAATAGTTTAATACACAGCACCCCCCTAATAGTTTAATACACAGCACCCCCTAATAGTTTAATACACAGCACCCCCCTAATAGTTTAATACACAGCACCCTCTAATAGTGTTATACACAGCACCCCCCTAATAGTTTAATACACAGCACCCCCCTATTAGTGTTATACACAGCACCCCCCTAATAGTTTAATACACAGCACCCCCCTAATAGTGTTATACACAGCACCCCCCCTAATAGTTTAATACACAGCACCCCCCTAATAGTTTAATAGACAGCAACCCCCTAATAGTTTAAAACACAGCACCCCCCTAATAGTTTAATACACAGAACCCCCCTAATAGTGTTATACACAGCATCCCCCTAATAGTTTAATACACAGCACCCCCCCTAATAGTTTAATACACAGCACCCCCCTAATAGTGTTATACACAGCACCCCCCTAATAGTGTAATACACAGCACCCCCCTAATAGTGTTATACACAGCACCCCCCTAATAGTTTAATACACAGCATCCCCCTAATAGTTTAATACACAGCACCCCCTAATAGTTTAATACACAGCACCCTTCTAATAGTTTAATACACAGCACCCCCCTAATAGTGTTATACACAGCACCCCCCTAATAGTTTAATACACAGCACCCCCCTAATAGTGTAATACACAGCACCCCCCCTAATAGTGTTATACACAGCACCCCCCTAATAGTTTAATACACAGCACCCCCCTAATAGCTTAATACACAGCACCCCCTAATAGTTTAGTACACAGCACCCCCCTAATAGTTTAATACACAGCACCCCCCTAATAGCTTAATACACAGCACCCCCTAATAGTTTAATACACAGCACCCCCCAATAGTGTTATACACAGCACCCCTCTAATAGTTTAATACACAGCACCCCCCTAATAGTGTTATACACAGCACCCACTAATAGTGTTATACACAGCACCCCACTAATAGTGTTATACACAGCACCCCCTAATAGTTAAATACACAGCACCCCCTAATAGTGTTATACACAGCACCCCCCTAATAGTGTTATACACAGCACCCCCCTAATAGTTTAATACACAGCACCCCCCTAATAGTGTTATACACAGCACCCCCCTAATAGTGTTATACACAGCACCCCCCTAATAGTGTTATACACAGCACCCCCCCTAATAGTTTAATACACAGCACCCCCCTAATAGTGTTATACACAGCACCCCCCTAATAGTTTAATACACAGCACCCCCCTAATAGTGTTATACACAGCACCCCCCTAATAGTTTAATACACAGCACCCCCTAATAGTTTAATACACAGCACCCCCCTAATAGTGTTATACACAGCACCCCCCTAATAGTGTTCTACACAGCACCCTCTAATAGTTTAATACACAGCACCCCCTAATAGTGTTATACACAGCACCCCCCTAATAGTTTAATACACAGCACCCCCTAATAGTTTAATACACAGCACACCCCTAATAGTTTAATACACAGCACCCCCCTAATAGTGTTATACACAGCACCCCCCTAATAGTGTAATACACAGCACTCCCCTAATAGTGTTATACACAGCACCCCCCCTAATAGTGTTATACACATCACCCCCCTAATAGTGTTATACACAGCACCCACCTAATAGTTTTATACACAGCACCCCCCTAATAGTTTAATACACAGCACCCCCCTAATAGTGTTATACACAGCACCCCCCTTATAGTTTAATACACAGCACCCCCCCTAATAGTTTAATACACAGCACCCCCCTATAGTTTTAATACACAGCACCCCCCTAATAGCTTAATACACAGCACCCCCCTAATAGTTTAATACACAGCACCCCCCTAATAGTTTAATATACAGCACCCCCCTAATAGCTTAATACACAGCACCCCCTAATAGTTTAATACACAGCACCCCCCAATAGTGTTATACACAGCAACCCTCTAATAGTTTAATACACAGAACCCCCCTAATAACTTAATACACAGCACCCCCTAATAGTTTAATACACAGCACTCCCCTAATAGTTTAATACACAGCACCCCCCTAATAGTTTAATACACAGCACCCCCCCTAATAGTGTTATACACAGCACCCCCTAATAGTGTTATACACAGCACCCCCCTAATAGTTTAATACACAGCACCCCCCTAATAGTGTTATACACAGAACCCCCCTAATAGTTTAATACACAACACCCCCCTAATAGTTTAATACACAGCACCCCCATAATAGTTTAATACACAGCACTCCCCTAATAGTTGAATACACAGCACTCCCCTAATAGTTTAATACACAGCACCCCCCTAATAGTTTAATACACAGCACCCCCCCTAATAGTGTTATACACAGCACCCCCCCCTAATAGTGTTATACACATCACCCCCCCTAATAGTTTAATACAAAGCACCCCCCTAATAGTGATATACACAGCACCCCCCTAATAGTTTAATACACAGCACCCCCTAATAGTTTAATACACAGCACCCCCTTAATAGTGTTATACACAGCACCCCCTAATAGTGTTCTACACAGCACCCTCTAATAGTTTAATACACAGCACCCCCTAATAGTGTTATACACAGCACCCCCCTAATAGTTTAATACAATGCACCCCCTAATAGTTTAATACACAGCACCCCCCTAATAGTTTAATACACAGCACTCCCCTAATAGTGTTATACACAGCACCCCCCTAATAGTGTAATACACAGTACCCCCCCTAATAGTGTTATACACAGCACCCACCTAATAGTGTTATACACAGCACCCCCCTAATAGTTTAATACACAGCACCCCCCTAATAGTGTTATACACAGCACCCCCCTTATAGTTTAATACACAGCACCCCCCTAATAGTGTTATACACAGCACCCCCCTAATAGTGTTATACACAGCACCCCTCTAATAGTTTAATACACAGCACCCCCCTAATAGCTTAATACACAGCACCCCCTAATAGTTTAATACACAGCACCCCCTTAATAGTGTTATACACAGCACCCCCCTAATAGTGTTCTACACAGCACCCACCTAATAGTGTTATACACAGCACCCCCCTAATAGTTTAATACACAGCACCCCCCTAATAGTGTTATACACAGCACCCCCTAATAGTGTTATACACAGCACCCCCCTAATAGTTTAATACACAGCAGCCCCCTAATAGTGTTATATACAGCACCCCCCTAATAGTTTAATACACAACACCCCCCTAATAGTTTAATACACAGCACCCCCATAATAGTTTAATACACAGCACTCTCCTAATAGTTTAATACACAGCACTCCCCTAATAGTTTAATACACAGCACCCCCCTAATAGTTTAATACACAGCACCCCCCTAATAGTGTTATACACAGCACCCCCCTAATAGTTTAATACACAGCACCCCCCTAATAGTGTTATACACAGCACCCCTCTAATAGTGTTATACACAGCACCCCCCTAATAGTTTAATACACAGCACCCCCCTAATAGTGTTATACACAGCACCCCCCTAATAGTGTTATACACAGCACCCCCCTAATAGTGTTATACACAGCACCCCCCTAATAGTGTTATACACAGCACCCCCCTAATCGTGTTATACACAGCACCCCCTAATAGTGTTATACACAGCACCCCCCTATTAGTGTTATACAGAGCACCCCCCTAATATTTAATACACAGCACCCCCCTAATAGTGTTATACACAGCACCCCCCTAATAGTTTAATACACAGCACCCCCTAATAGTGTTATACATAGCATCCCCCTAATAGTTGAATACACAGCACCCCCTAATAGTTTAATACACAGCACCCCCTAATAGTGTTATACACAGCACCCCCCCTAATAGTTTAATACACAGCACCCTCCTAATAGTGTTATACACAGCACCCCCCTAATAGTTTAATGCACAGCACCCTCCTAATAGTTTAATGCACAGCACCCCCCTAATAGTTTAATGCACAGCATCCCCCCTAATAGTGTTATGCACAGCACCCCCTAATAGTTTAATGCACAGCACCCCCCTAATAGTGTTATACACAGCACCCCCCTAATAGTGTTATACACAGCACCCCCCTAATAGTTTAATACACAGCACCCCCCTAATAGCCTAATACACAGCAACCCCTAATAGTTTAATACACAGCACCCCCCTAATAGTTTAATACACAGCACCCCCCTAATAGCTTAATACACAGCACCCCCTAATAGTTTAATACACAGCACCCCCCAATAGTGTTATACACAGCACCCCTCTAATAGTTTAATACACAGCACCCCCCTAATAGTGTTATACACCGCACCCCCTAATAGTGTTATACACAGCACCCCCCTAATAGTGTTATACACAGCACCCCCCTAATAGTTTAATACACAGCACCCCCCTAATAGTGTTATACACAGCACCCCCCTAATAGTGTTATACACAGCACCCCCCTAATAGTGTAATACACAGCATCCCCCTAATAGTTTAATACACAGCACCCCCTAATAGTTTAATACACAGCACCCTTCTAATAGTTTAATACACAGCACCCCCCTAATAGTGTTATACACAGCACCCCCCTAATAGTTTAATACACAGCACCCCCCTAATAGTGTAATACACAGCACCCCCCTAATAGTGTTATACACAGCACCCCCCTAATAGTTTAATACACAGCACCCCCCCTAATAGCTTAATACACAGCACCCCCTAATAGTTTAGTACACAGCACCCCCCTAATAGTTTAATACACAGCACCCCCCTAATAGCTTAATACACAGCACCCCCTAATAGTTTAATACACAGCACCCCCCAATAGTGTTATACACAGCACCCCTCTAATAGTTTAATACACAGCACCCCCCTAATAGTGTTATACACAGCACCCACTAATAGTGTTATACACAGCACCCCACTAATAGTGTTATACACAGCACCCCCTAATAGTTAAATACACAGCACCCCCTAATAGTGTTATACACAGCACCCCCCTAATAGTGTTATACACAGCACCCCCCTAATAGTTTAATACACAGCACCCCCCTAATAGTGTTATACACAGCACCCCCCTAATAGTGTTATACACAGCACCCCCCTAATAGTGTTATACACAGCACCCCCCCCTAATAGTTTAATACACAGCACCCCCCTAATAGTGTTATACACAGCACCCCCCTAATAGTTTAATACACAGCACCCCCCTAATAGTGTTATACACAGCACCCCCCTAATAGTTTAATACACAGCACCCCCTAATAGTTTAATACACAGCACCCCCCTAATAGTGTTATACACAGCACCCCCCTAATAGTGTTCTACACAGCACCCTCTAATAGTTTAATACACAGCACCCCCTAATAGTTTAATACACAGCACCCCCCTAATAGTTTAATACACAGCACCCCCTAATAGTTTAATACACAGCACACCCCTAATAGTTTAATACACAGCACCCCCCTAATAGTGTTATACACAGCACCCTCCTAATAGTGTAATACACAGCACTCCCCTAATAGTGTTATACACAGCACCCCCCCTAATAGTGTTATACACATCACCCCCCTAATAGTGTTATACACAGCACCCACCTAATAGTTTTATACACAGCACCCCCCTAATAGTTTAATACACAGCACCCCCCTAATAGTGTTATACACAGCACCCCCCTTATAGTTTAATACACAGCACCCCCTAATAGTGTTATACACAGCACCCCCCTAATAGTTTAATACACAGCACCCCCTAATAGTTTAATACACAGCACACCCCTAATAGTTTAATACACAGCACCCCCCTAATAGTGTTATACACAGCACCCCCCCTAATAGTGTAATACACAGCACTCCCCTAATAGTGTTATACACAGCACCCCCCCTAATAGTGTTATACACATCACCCCCCTAATAGTGTTATACACAGCACCCACCTAATAGTTTTATACACAGCACCCCCCTAATAGTTTATTACACAGCACCCCCCTAATAGTGTTATACACAGCACCCCCCTTATAGTTTAATACACAGCACCCCCCTAATAGTTTAATACACAGCACCCCCTAATAGTTTAATACACAGCACCCCCCTAATAGCTTAATACACAGCACCCCCCTAATAGTTTAATACACAGCACCCCCCTAATAGTTTAATACACAGCACCCCCCTAATAGCTTAATACACAGCACCCCCTAATAGTTTAATACACAGCACCCCCCAATAGTGTTATACACAGCAACCCTCTAATAGTTTAATACACAGAACCCCCCTAATAACTTAATACACAGCACCCCCTAATAGTTTAATACACAGCACTCCCCTAATAGTTTAATACACAGCACCCCCCTAATAGTTTAATACACAGCACCCCCCTAATAGTGTTATACACAGCACCCCCTAATAGTGTTATACACAGCACCCCCCTAATAGTTTAATACACAGCACCCCCCTAATAGTGTTATACACAGAACCCCCCTAATAGTTTAATACACAACACCCCCCTAATAGTTTAATACACAGCACCCCCATAATAGTTTAATACACAGCACTCCCCTAATAGTTGAATACACAGCACTCCCCTAATAGTTTAATACACAGCACCCCCCTAATAGTTTAATACACAGCACCCCCCTAATAGTGTTATACACAGCACCCCCCCTAATAGTGTTATACACATCACCCCCCTAATAGTTTAATACAAATCACCCCCCTAATAGTGATATACACAGCACCCCCCTAATAGTTTAATACACAGCACCCCCCTAATAGTGTTATACACAGCACCCCCCTTATAGTTTAATACACAGCAACCCCCTAATAGTGTTATACACAGCACCCCCCTAATAGTGTTATACACAGCACCCCTCTAATAGTTTAATACACAGCACCCCCCTAATAGCTTAATACACAGCACCCCCTAATAGTTTAATACACAGCACCCCCTTAATAGTGTTATACACAGCACCCCCCTAATAGTGTTCTACACAGCACCCACCTAATAGTGTTATACACAGCACCCCCCTAATAGTTTAATACACAGCACCCCCCTAATAGTGTTATACACAGCACCCCCTAATAGTGTTATACACAGCACCCCCCTAATAGTTTAATACACAGCAGCCCCCTAATAGTGTTATATACAGCACCCCCTAATAGTTTAATACACAACACCCCCCTAATAGTTTAATACACAGCACCCCCATAATAGTTTAATACACAGCACTCTCCTAATAGTTTAATACACAGCACTCCCCTAATAGTTTAATACACAGCACCCCCCTAATAGTTTAATACACAGCACCCCCCTAATAGTGTTATACACAGCACCCCCCTAATAGTTTAATACACAGCACCCCCCTAATAGTGTTATACACAGCACCCCTCTAATAGTGTTATACACAGCACCCCCCTAATAGTTTAATACACAGCACCCCCCTAATAGTGTTATACACAGCACCCCCCTAATAGTGTTATACACAGCACCCCCCTAATAGTGTTATACACAACACCCCCCTAATAGTGTTATACACAGCACCCCCCTAATCGTGTTATACACAGCACCCCCTAATAGTGTTATACACAGCACCCCCCTAATAGTTTAATACACAGCACCCCCTAATAGTTTAATACACAGCACCCCCCTAATAGTTTAATACACAGCACCCCCCTAATAGTGTTATACACAGCACCCCCCTAATAGTGTTATACACAGCACCCCCCTAATCGTGTTATACACAGCACCCCCCTAATAGTGTTATACACAGCACCCCCCTAATAGTTTAATACACAGCACCCCCTAATAGTTTAATACACAGCACCCCCCTAATAGTGTTATACACAGCACCCCCTAATAGTGTTCTACACAGCACCCCTCTAATAGTTTAATACACAGCACCCCCCTAATAGTGTTATACACAGCACCCCTCTAATAGTGTTATACACAGCACCCCCCTAATAGTTTAATACACAGCACCCCCCTAATAGTGTTATACACAGCACCCCCCCTAATAGTGTTATACACAGCACCCCCCTAATAGTGTAATACACAGTACCCCCCCTAATAGTGTTATACACAGCATCCACCTAATAGTGTTATACACAGCACCCCCCTAATAGTTTAATACACAGCACCCCCCTAATAGTGTTATACACAGCACCCCCCTTATAGTTTAATACACAGCACCCCCCTAATAGTGTTATACACAGCACCCCCCTAATAGTGTTATACACAGCACCCCTCTAATAGTTTAATACACAGCACCCCCCTAATAGCTTAATACACAGCACCCCCTAATAGTTTAATACACAGCACCCCCTTAATAGTGTTCTACACAGCACCCACCTAATAGTGTTATACACAGCACCCCCCTAATAGTTTAATACACAGCACCCCCCTAATAGTGTTATACACAGCACCCCCTAATAGTGTTATACACAGCACCCCCCTAATAGTGTTCTACACAGCACCCACCTAATAGTGTTATACACAGCACCCCCCTAATAGTTTAATACACAGCACCCCCCTAATAGTGTTATACACAGCACCCCCTAATAGTGTTATACACAGCACCCCCCTAATAGTTTAATACACAGCAGCCCCCTAATAGTGTTATATACAGCACCCCCCTAATTGTTTAATACACAACACCCCCCTAATAGTTTAATACACAGCACCCCCATAATAGTTTAATACACAGCACTCTCCTAATAGTTTAATACACAGCACTCCCCTAATAGTTTAATACACAGCACCCCCCTAATAGTTTAATACACAGCACCCCCCTAATAGTGTTATACACAGCACCCCCCTAATAGTTTAATACACAGCACCCCCCTAATAGTGTTATACACAGCACCCCTCTAATAGTGTTATACACAGCACCCCCCTAATAGTTTAATACACAGCACCCCCCTAATAGTGTTATACACAGCACCCCCCTAATAGTGTTATACACAGCACCCCCCTAATAGTGTTATACACAGCACCCCCCTAATAGTGTTATACACAGCACCCCCCTAATCGTGTTATACACAGCACCCCCTAATAGTGTTATACACAGCACCCCCCTATTAGTGTTATACAGAGCACCCCCCTAATATTTAATACACAGCACCCCCCTAATAGTGTTATACACAGCACCCCCCTAATAGTTTAATACACAGCACCCCCTAATAGTGTTATACATAGCATCCCCCTAATAGTTGAATACACAGCACCCCCTAATAGTTTAATACACAGCACCCCCTAATAGTGTTATACACAGCACCCCCCTAATAGTTTAATACACAGCACCCTCCTAATAGTGTTATACACAGCACCCCCCTAATAGTTTAATGCACAGCACCCTCCTAATAGTTTAATGCACAGCACCCCCCTAATAGTTTAATGCACAGCATCCCCCTAATAGTGTTATGCACAGCACCCCCTAATAGTTTAATGCACAGCACCCCCCTAATAGTGTTATACACAGCACCCCCCTAATAGTGTTATACACAGCACCCCCCTAATAGTTTAATACACAGCACCCCCCTAATAGCTTAATACACAGCACCCCCTAATAGTTTAATACACAGCACCCCCCTAATAGTTTAATACACAGCACCCCCCTAATAGCTTAATACACAGCACCCCCTAATAGTTTAATACACAGCACCCCCCAATAGTGTTATACACAGCACCCCTCTAATAGTTTAATACACAGCACCCCCCTAATAGTGTTATACACAGCACCCCTCTAATAGTTTAATACACAGCACCCCCCAATAGTGTTATACACAGCACCCCTCTAATAGTTTAATACACAGCACCCCCTAATAGTGTTATACACAGCACCCCCCTAATAGTTTAATACACAGCACCCCCTAATAGTTTAATACACAGCACACCCCTAATAGTTTAATACACAGCACCCCCCTAATAGTGTTATACACAGCACCCCCCTAATAGTGTAATACACACCACCCCCCTAATAGTGTTATACACAGCAACCCCCTAATAGTGTTATACACATCACCCCCCTAATAGTGTTATACACAGCACCCACCTAATAGTTTTATACACAGCACCCCCCTAATAGTTTAATACACAGCACCCCCCTAATAGTGTTATACACAGCACCCCCCTAATAGTTTAATACACAGCACCCCCCTAATATTTTAATACACAGCACCCCCCTAATAGTTTAATACACAGCACCCCCCTAATAGCTTAATACACAGCACCCCCCTAATAGTTTAATACACAGCACCCCCCTAATAGTTTAATACACAGCACCCCTCTAATAGCTTAATAAACAGCACCCCCTAATAGTTTAATACACAGCACCCCCCAATAGTGTTATACACAGCAACCCTCTAATAGTTTAATACACAGCACCCCCCTAATAGCTTAATACACAGCACCCCCTAATAGTTTAATACACAGCACCCCCCTAATAGTGTTATACACAGCACCCCCCTAATAGTGTTATACACAGCACCCCCCTAATAGTTTAATACACAGCACCCCCCTAATAGCTTAATACACAGCACCCCCTAATAGTTTAATACACAGCACCCCCCTAATAGTTTAATACACAGCACCCCCCAATAGTGTTATACACAGCACCCCTCTAATAGTTTAATACACAGCACCCCCTAATAGTGTTATACACAGCACCCCCTAATAGTGTTATACACAGCACCCCACTAATAGTGTTATACACAGCACCCCCTAATAGTTTAATACACAGCACCCCCTAATAGTGTTATACACAGCACCCCCTAATAGTGTTATACACAGCACCCCCCTAATAGTTTAATACACAGCACCCCCCTAATAGTGTTATACACAGCACCCCCCTAATAGTGTTATACACAGCACCCCCCTAATAGTGTTATACACAGCACCCCCCTAATAGTTTAATACACAGCACCCCCCTAATAGAGTTATACACAGCACCCCCATAATAGTTTAATACACAGCACCCCCCTAATAGTGTTATACACAGCACCCCCCTAATAGTTTAATACATAGCACCCCCTAATAGTTTAATACACAGCACCCCCTAATAGTGTTATACACAGCACCCCCCTAATAGTGTTCTACACAGCACCCTCTAATAGTTTAATACACAGCACCCCCTAATAGTGTTATACACAGCACCCACCTAATAGTTTAATACACAGCACCCCCTAATAGTTTAATACACAGCACACCCCTAATAGTTTAATACACAGCACCCCCCTAATAGTGTTACACACAGCACCCCCCTAATAGTGTAATACACAGCACCCCCCTAATAGTGTTATACACAGCACCCCCCCTAATAGTGTTATACACATCACCCCCCTAATAGTGTTATACACAGCACCCCCTAATAGTTTATTACACAGCATCCCCCTAATAGTTTAATACACAGCACCCCCTAATAGTGTTATACACAGCACCCCCCTAATAGTTTAATACACAGCACCCCCCTAATAGTGTTATACACAGCACCACCCTAATAGTTTAATGCACAGCACCCTCCTAATAGTTTAATGCACAGCACCCCCCTAATAGTTTAATGCACAGCACCCCCCTAATAGTTTAATGCACAGCACCCCCCTAATAGTGTTATACACAGCACCCCCCTAATAGTGTTATACACAGCACCCCCCTAATAGTTTAATACACAGCACCCCCCTAATAGCCTAATACACAGCAACCCCTAATAGTTTAATACACAGCACCCCCCTAATAGTTTAATACACAGCACCCCCCTAATAGCTTAATACACAGCACCCCCTAATAGTTTAATACACTGCACCCCCCAACAGTGTTATACACAGCACCCCTCTAATAGTTTAATACACAGCACCCCCCTAATAGTGTTATACACAGCACCCCCTAATAGTGTTATACACAGCACCCCCCTAATAGTGTTATACACAGCACCCCCTAATAGTTTAATACACAGCACCCCCTAATAGTGTTATACACAGCACCCCCCTAATAGTGTTATACACAGCACCCCCCTAATAGTTTAATACACAGCACCCCCCTAATAGTGTTATACACAGCACCCCCCTAATAGTTTAATACACAGCACCCCCCTAATAGTGTTATACACAGCACCCCTCTAATAGTGTTATACACAGCACCCCCCTAATAGTTTAATACACAGCACCCCCCTAATAGTGTTATACACAGCACCCCCCTAATAGTGTTATACACAGCACCCCCCTAATAGTGTTATACACAGCACCCCCCTAATAGTGTTATACACAGCACCCCCCTAATAGTTTAATACACAGCACCCCCTTAATAGTTTAATAAACAGCACCCCCCTATTAGTTTAATACACAGCACCCCCTAATAGTGTTATATATAGCACCCCCCTAATAGTGTTATACACAGCACCCCCCTAATAGTGTTATACACAGCACCCCCCTAATAGTTTAATACACAGCACCCCTCTAATAGTTTAATACACAGCACCCCCCTAATAGTTTAATACACAGCACCCCCTAATAGCTTAATACACAGCACCCCCCTAATAGTTTAATACACAGCACCCCCCTAATAGTTTAATACACAGCACCCCTCTAATAGCTTAATACACAGCACCCCCTAATAGTTTAATACACAGCACCCCCCAATAGTGTTATACACAGCAACCCTCTAATAGTTTAATACACAGCACCCCCCTAATAGCTTAATACACAGCACCCCCTAATAGTTTAATACACAGCACCCCCCTAATAGTGTTATACACAGCACCCCCCTAATAGTGTTATACACAGCACCCCCCTAATAGTTTAATACACAGCACCCCCCTAATAGCTTAATACACAGCACCCCCTAATAGTTTAATACACAGCACCCCCCTAATAGTTTAATACACAGCACCCCCCAATAGTGTTATACACAGCACCCCTCTAATAGTTTAATACACAGCACCCCCTAATAGTGTTATACACAGCACCCCCTAATAGTGTTATACACAGCACCCCACTAATAGTGTTATACACAGCACCCCCTAATAGTTTAATACACAGCACCCCCTAATAGTGTTATACACAGCACCCCCTAATAGTGTTATACACAGCACCCCCCTAATAGTTTAATACACAGCACCCCCCTAATAGTGTTATACACAGCACCCCCCTAATAGTGTTATACACAGCACCCCCCTAATAGTTTAATACACAGCACCCCCCTAATAGAGTTATACACAGCACCCCCGTAATAGTTTAATACACAGCACCCTCCTAATAGTGTTATACACAGCACCCCCCTAATAGTTTAATACATAGCACCCCCTAATAGTTTAATACACAGCACCCCCTAATAGTGTTATACACAGCACCCCCCTAATAGTGTTCTACACAGCACCCTCTAATAGTTTAATACACAGCACCCCCTAATAGTGTTATACACAGCACCCACCTAATAGTTTAATACACAGCACCCCCTAATAGTTTAATACACAGCACACCCCTAATAGTTTAAAACACAGCACCCCCCTAATAGTGTTACACACAGCACCCCCCTAATAGTGTAATACACAGCACCCCCCTAATAGTGTTATACACAGCACCCCCCCTAATAGTGTTATACACATCACCCCCCTAATAGTGTTATACACAGCACCCCCCTAATAGTTTATTACACAGCATCCCCCTAATAGTTTAATACACAGCACCCCCTAATAGTGTTATACACAGCACCCCCCTAATAGTTTAATACACAGCACCCCCCTAATAGTGTTATACACAGCACCACCCTAATAGTTTAATGCACAGCACCCTCCTAATAGTTTAATGCACAGCACCCCCCTAATAGTTTAATGCACAGCACCCCCCTAATAGTGTTATGCACAGCACCCCCCTAATAGTTTAATGCACAGCACCCCCCTAATAGTGTTATACACAGCACCCCCCTAATAGTGTTATACACAGCACCCCCCTAATAGTTTAATACACAGCACCCCCCTAATAGCTTAATACACAGCACCCCCTAATAGTTTAATACACAGCACCCCCCTAATAGTTTAATACACAGCACCCCCCTAATAGCTTAATACACAGCACCCCCTAATAGTTTAATACACAGCACCCCCCAATAGTGTTATACACAGCACCCCTCTAATAGTTTAATACACAGCACCCCCCTAATAGTGTTATACACAGCACCCCCTAATAGTGTTATACACAGCACCCCCCTAATAGTGTTATACACAGCACCCCCTAATAGTTTAATACACAGCACCCACTAATAGTGTTATACACAGCACCCCCCTAATAGTGTTATACACAGCACCCCCCTAATAGTTTAATACACAGCACCCCCCTAATAGTGTTATACACAGCACCCCCTAATAGTTTAATACACAGCACCCCCCTAATAGTGTTATACACAGCACCCCCCTAATAGTGTTATACACAGCACCCCCCTAATAGTTTAATACACAGCACCCTCCTAATAGTGTTATACACAGCACCCCCCTAATAGTGTTATACACAGCACCCCCCTAATAGTGTTATACAAAGCACACCCCCCTAATAGTTTAATACACAGCACCCCCCTAATAGTGTTATACACAGCAACCCCTAATAGTTTAATACACAGCACCCCCCTAATAGTGTTATACACAGCACCCCCCTAATAGTTTAATACACAGCACCCCCCTAATAGTTTAATACACAGCAACCCCCTAATAGTGTTATACACAGCACCCCCTAATAGTGTTCTACACAGCACCCTCTAATAGTTTAATACACAGCACCCCCTAATAGTGTTATACACAGCACCCCCCTAATAGTTTAATACACAGCACCCCCCTAATAGTTTAATACACAGCACCCCCCTAATAGTTTAATACACAGCACCCTCTAATAGTGTTATACACAGCACCCCCCTAATAGTTTAATACACAGCACCCCCCTATTAGTGTTATACACAGCACCCCCCTAATAGTTTAATACACAGCACCCCCCTAATAGTGTTATACACAGCACCCCCCTAATAGTTTAATACACAGCACCCCCCTAATAGTTTAATAGACAGCAACCCCCTAATAGTTTAAAACACAGCACCCCCCTAATAGTTTAATACACAGAACCCCCCTAATAGTGTTATACACAGCATCCCCCTAATAGTTTAATACACAGCACCCCCCCTAATAGTTTAATACACAGCACCCCCCTAATAGTGTTATACACAGCACCCCCCTAATAGTGTAATACACAGCACCCCCCTAATAGTGTTATACACAGCACCCCCCTAATAGTTTAATACACAGCATCCCCCTAATAGTTTAATACACAGAACCCCCTAATAGTTTAATACACAGCACCCTTCTAATAGTTTAATACACAGCACCCCCCTAATAGTGTTATACACAGCACCCCCCTAATAGTTTAATACACAGCACCCCCCTAATAGTGTAATACACAGCACCCCCCTAATAGTGTTATACACAGCACCCCCCTAATAGTTTAATACACAGCACCCCCCTAATAGCTTAATACACAGCACCCCCTAATAGTTTAGTACACAGCACCCCCCTAATAGTTTAATACACAGCACCCCCCTAATAGTTTAATACACAGCACCCCCTAATAGTTTAATACACAGCACCCCCCTAATAGTTTAATACACAGCACCCTCTAATAGTGTTATACACAGCACCCCCCTAATAGTTTAATACACAGCACCCCCCTATTAGTGTTATACACAGCACCCCCCTAATAGTTTAATACACAGCACCCCCCTAATAGTGTTATACACAGCACCCCCCTAATAGTTTAATACACAGCACCCCCCTAATAGTTTAATAGACAGCAACCCCCTAATAGTTTAAAACACAGCACCCCCCTAATAGTTTAATACACAGAACCCCCCTAATAGTGTTATACACAGCATCCCCCTAATAGTTTAATACACAGCACCCCCCCTAATAGTTTAATACACAGCACCCCCCTAATAGTGTTATACACAGCACCCCCCTAATAGTGTAATACACAGCACCCCCCTAATAGTGTTATACACAGCACCCCCCTAATAGTTTAATACACAGCATCCCCCTAATAGTTTAATACACAGCACCCCCTAATAGTTTAATACACAGCACCCTTCTAATAGTTTAATACACAGCACCCCCCTAATAGTGTTATACACAGCACCCCCCTAATAGTTTAATACACAGCACCCCCCTAATAGTGTAATACACAGCACCCCCCTAATAGTGTTATACACAGCACCCCCCTAATAGTTTAATACACAGCACCCCCCTAATAGCTTAATACACAGCACCCCCTAATAGTTTAGTACACAGCACCCCCCTAATAGTTTAATACACAGCACCCCCCTAATAGCTTAATACACAGCACCCCCTAATAGTTTAATACACAGCACCCCCCAATAGTGTTATACACAGCACCCCTCTAATAGTTTAATACACAGCACCCCCCTAATAGTGTTATACACAGCACCCACTAATAGTGTTATACACAGCACCCCACTAATAGTGTTATACACAGCACCCCCTAATAGTTAAATACACAGCACCCCCTAATAGTGTTATACACAGCACCCCCCTAATAGTGTTATACACAGCACCCCCCTAATAGTTTAATACACAGCACCCCCCTAATAGTGTTATACACAGCACCCCCCTAATAGTGTTATACACAGCACCCCCCTAATAGTGTTATACACAGCACCCCCCCTAATAGTTTAATACACAGCACCCCCCTAATAGTGTTATACACAGCACCCCCCTAATAGTTTAATACACAGCACCCCCCTAATAGTGTTATACACAGCACCCCCCCTAATAGTTTAATACACAGCACCCCCTAATAGTTTAATACACAGCACCCCCCTAATAGTGTTATACACAGCACCCCCCTAATAGTGTTCTACACAGCACCCTCTAATAGTTTAATACACAGCACCCCCTAATAGTGTTATACACAGCACCCCCCTAATAGTTTAATACACAGCACCCCCTAATAGTTTAATACACAGCACACCCCTAATAGTTTAATACACAGCACCCCCCTAATAGTGTTATACACAGCACCCCCCTAATAGTGTAATACACAGCACTCCCCTAATAGTGTTATACACAGCACCCCCCCTAATAGTGTTATACACATCACCCCCCTAATAGTGTTATACACAGCACCCACCTAATAGTTTTATACACAGCACCCCCCTAATAGTTTAATACACAGCACCCCCCTAATAGTGTTATACACAGCACCCCCCTTATAGTTTAATACACAGCACCCCCCTAATAGTTTAATACACAGCACCCCCCTAATAGTTTAATACACAGCACCCCCCTAATAGCTTAATACACAGCACCCCCCTAATAGTTTAATACACAGCACCCCCCTAATAGTTTAATATACAGCACCCCCCTAATAGCTTAATACACAGCACCCCCTAATAGTTTAATACACAGCACCCCCCAATAGTGTTATACACAGCAACCCTCTAATAGTTTAATACACAGAACCCCCCTAATAACTTAATACACAGCACCCCCTAATAGTTTAATACACAGCACTCCCCTAATAGTTTAATACACAGCACCCCCCTAATAGTTTAATACACAGCACCCCCCTAATAGTGTTATACACAGCACCCCCTAATAGTGTTATACACAGCACCCCCCTAATAGTTTAATACACAGCACCCCCCTAATAGTGTTATACACAGAACCCCCCCTAATAGTTTAATACACAACACCCCCCTAATAGTTTAATACACAGCACCCCCATAATAGTTTAATACACAGCACTCCCCTAATAGTTGAATACACAGCACTCCCCTAATAGTTTAATACACAGCACCCCCCTAATAGTTTAATACACAGCACCCCCCTAATAGTGTTATACACAGCACCCCCCCTAATAGTGTTATACACATCACCCCCCTAATAGTTTAATACAAAGCACCCCCCTAATAGTGATATACACAGCACCCCCCTAATAGTTTAATACACAGCACCCCCTAATAGTTTAATACACAGCACCCCCCCTAATAGTGTTATACACAGCACCCCCCTAATAGTGTTCTACACAGCACCCTCTAATAGTTTAATACACAGCACCCCCCTAATAGTGTTATACACAGCACCCCCCTAATAGTTTAATACAATGCACCCCCTAATAGTTTAATACACAGCACCCCCCCTAATAGTTTAATACACAGCACTCCCCTAATAGTGTTATACACAGCACCCCCCTAATAGTGTAATACACAGTACCCCCCTAATAGTGTTATACACAGCACCCACCTAATAGTGTTATACACAGCACCCCCCTAATAGTTTAATACACAGCACCCCCCTAATAGTGTTATACACAGCACCCCCCTTATAGTTTAATACACAGCACCCCCCTAATAGTGTTATACACAGCACCCCCCTAATAGTGTTATACACAGCACCCCTCTAATAGTTTAATACACAGCACCCCCCTAATAGCTTAATACACAGCACCCCCCTAATAGTTTAATACACAGCACCCCCTTAATAGTGTTATACACAGCACCCCCCTAATAGTGTTCTACACAGCACCCACCTAATAGTGTTATACACAGCACCCCCCTAATAGTTTAATACACAGCACCCCCCTAATAGTGTTATACACAGCACCCCCTAATAGTGTTATACACAGCACCCCCCTAATAGTTTAATACACAGCAGCCCCCTAATAGTGTTATATACAGCACCCCCCTAATAGTTTAATACACAACACCCCCCTAATAGTTTAATACACAGCACCCCCATAATAGTTTAATACACAGCACTCTCCTAATAGTTTAATACACAGCACTCCCCTAATAGTTTAATACACAGCACCCCCCTAATAGTTTAATACACAGCACCCCCCTAATAGTGTTATACACAGCACCCCCCTAATAGTTTAATACACAGCACCCCCCTAATAGTGTTATACACAGCACCCCTCTAATAGTGTTATACACAGCACCCCCCTAATAGTTTAATACACAGCACCCCCCTAATAGTGTTATACACAGCACCCCCCCTAATAGTGTTATACACAGCACCCCCCTAATAGTGTTATACACAGCACCCCCCCTAATCGTGTTATACACAGCACCCCCTAATAGTGTTATACACAGCACCCCCCTATTAGTGTTATACAGAGCACCCCCCTAATATTTAATACACAGCACCCCCCTAATAGTGTTATACACAGCACCCCCCTAATAGTTTAATACACAGCACCCCCTAATAGTGTTATACATAGCATCCCCCTAATAGTTGAATACACAGCACCCCCTAATAGTTTAATACACAGCACCCCCCTAATAGTGTTATACACAGCACCCCCCCTAATAGTTTAATACACAGCACCCTCCTAATAGTGTTATACACAGCACCCCCCTAATAGTTTAATGCACAGCACCCTCCTAATAGTTTAATGCACAGCACCCCCCTAATAGTTTAATGCACAGCATCCCCCCTAATAGTGTTATGCACAGCACCCCCTAATAGTTTAATGCACAGCACCCCCCCTAATAGTGTTATACACAGCACCCCCAAAATAGTGTTATACACAGCACCCCCCTAATAGTTTAATACACAGCACCCCCCTAATAGCCTAATACACAGCAACCCCTAATAGTTTAATACACAGCACCCCCCTAATAGTTTAATACACAGCACCCCCCTAATAGCTTAATACACAGCACCCCCCTAATAGTTTAATACACAGCACCCCCCAATAGTGTTATACACAGCACCCCTCTAATAGTTTAATACACAGCACCCCCCTAATAGTGTTATACACAGCACCCCCTAATAGTGTTATACACAGCACCCCCCCTAATAGTGTTATACACAGCACCCCCTAATAGTTTAATACACAGCACCCCCTAATAGTGTTATACACAGCACCCCCCTAATAGTGTTATACACAGCACCCCCCTAATAGTGTAATACACAGCACCCCTCTAATAGTGTTATACACAGCACCCCCCTAATAGTTTAATACACAGCATCCCCCTAATAGTTTAATACACAGCACCCCCTAATAGTTTAATACACAGCACCCTTCTAATAGTTTAATACACAGCACCCCCCTAATAGTGTTATACACAGCACCCCCCTAATAGTTTAATACACAGCACCCCCCTAATAGTGTAATACACAGCACCCCCCTAATAGTGTTATACACAGCACCCCCCTAATAGTTTAATACACAGCACCCCCCTAATAGCTTAATACACAGCACCCCCTAATAGTTTAGTACACAGCACCCCCCTAATAGTTTAATACACAGCACCCCCCTAATAGCTTAATACACAGCACCCCCTAATAGTTTAATACACAGCACCCCCCAATAGTGTTATACACAGCACCCCTCTAATAGTTTAATACACAGCACCCCCCTAATAGTGTTATACACAGCACCCACTAATAGTGTTATACACAGCACCCCACTAATAGTGTTATACACAGCACCCCCTAATAGTTAAATACACAGCACCCCCTAATAGTGTTATACACAGCACCCCCCTAATAGTGTTATACACAGCACCCCCCTAATAGTTTAATACACAGCACCCCCCTAATAGTGTTATACACAGCACCCCCCTAATAGTGTTATACACAGCACCCCCCTAATAGTGTTATACACAGCACCCCCCCTAATAGTTTAATACACAGCACCCCCCTAATAGTGTTATACACAGCACCCCCCTAATAGTTTAATACACAGCACCCCCCTAATAGTGTTATACACAGCACCCCCCTAATAGTTTAATACACAGCACCCCCTAATAGTTTAATACACAGCACCCCCCTAATAGTGTTATACACAGCACCCCCCTAATAGTGTTCTACACAGCACCCTCTAATAGTTTAATACACAGCACCCCCTAATAGTGTTATACACAGCACCCCCCTAATAGTTTAATACACAGCACCCCCTAATAGTTTAATACACAGCACACCCCTAATAGTTTAATACACAGCACCCCCCTAATAGTGTTATACACAGCACCCCCCTAATAGTGTAATACACAGCACTCCCCTAATAGTGTTATACACAGCACCCCCCCTAATAGTGTTATACACATCACCCCCCTAATAGTGTTATACACAGCACCCACCTAATAGTTTTATACACAGCACCCCCCTAATAGTTTAATACACAGCACCCCCTAATAGTGTTATACACAGCACCCCCCTAATAGTGTTATACACAGCACCCCCCTAATAGTTTAATACACAGCACCCCCCTAATAATGTTATACACAGCACCCCCCTAATAGTGTTATACACAGCACCCCCCTAATAGTGTTATACACAGCACCCCCCCTAATAGTTTAATACACAGCACCCCCCTAATAGTGTTATACACAGCACCCCCCTAATAGTTTAATACACAGCACCCCCCTAATAGTGTTATACACAGCACCCCCCTAATAGTTTAATACACAGCACCCCCTAATAGTTTAATACGCAGCAACCCCCTAATAGTGTTATACACAGCATCCCCCTAATAGTGTTCTACACAGCACCCTCTAATAGTTTAATACACAGCACCCCCTAATAGTGTTATACACAGCACCCCCCTAATAGTTTAATACACAGCACCCTCTAATAGTGTTATACACAGCACCCCCCTAATAGTTTATTACACAGCACCCCCCTATTAGTGTTATACACAGCACCCCCCTAATAGTTTAATACACAGCACCCCCCTAATAGTGTTATACACAGCACCCCCCTAATAGTTTAATACACAGCACCCCCCTAATAGTTTAATAGACAGCAACCCCCTAATAGTTTAATACACAGCACCCCGCTAATAGTTTAATACACAGCACCCCCCTAATAGTGTTATACACAGCATCCCCCTAATAGTTTAATACACAGCACCCCCCCTAATAGTTTAAAACACAGCACCCCCTAATAGTGTTATACACAGCACCCCCCTAATAGTGTAATACACAGCACCCCCCTAATAGTGTTATACACAGCACCCCCCTAATAGTTTAATACACAGCATCCCCCTAATAGTTTAATACACAGCACCCCCTAATAGTGTTATACACAGCACCCCCCTAATAGTTTAATACACAGCACCCCCCTAATAGTGTTATACACAGCACCCCCCTAATAGTTTAATACACAGCACCCCCCTAATAGTGTAATACACAGCACCCCCCTAATAGTGTTATACACAGCACCCCCCTAATAGTTTAATACACAGCATCCCCCTAATAGTTTAATACACAGCACCCCCTAATAGTGTTATACACAGCACCCCCCTAATAGTTTAATACACAGCACCCCCCTAATAGTGTTATACACAGCACCCCCCTAATAGTTTAATGCACAGCACCCTCCTAATAGTTTAATGCACAGCACCCCCCTAATAGTTTAATGCACAGCACCCCCCTAATAGTGTTATGCACAGCAACCCCCTAATAGTTTAATACACAGCACCCCCCTAATAGCTTAATACACAGCACCCCCTAATAGTTTAATACACAGCACCCCCCTAATAGTTTAATACACAGCACCCCCCTAATAGCTTAATACACAGCACCCCCTAATAGTTTAATACACAGCACCCCCTAATAGTTTAATACACAGCACCCCCCTAATAGCTTAATACACAGCACCCCCTAATAGTTTAATACACAGCACCCCCCAATAGTGTTATACACAGCACCCCTCTAATAGTTTAATACACAGCACCCCCCTAATAGTGTTATACACAGCACCCCCTAATAGTGTTATACACAGCACCCCACTAATAGTGTTATACACAGCACCCCCTAATAGTTTAATACACAGCACCCCCTAATAGTGTTATACACAGCACCCCCCTAATAGTGTTATACACAGCACCCCCTAATAGTTTAATACACAGCACCCACTAATAGTGTTATACACAGCACCCCCCTAATAGTGTTATACACAGCACCCCCCTAATAGTTTAATACACAGCACCCCCCTAATAGTGTTATACACAGCACCCCCCTAATAGTTTAATACACAGCACCCCCCTAATAGTGTTATACACAGCACCCCCCTAATAGTGTTATACACAGCACCCCCCTAATAGTGTTATACAAAGCACACCCCCCTAATAGTTTAATACACAGCACCCCCCTAATAGTGTTATACACAGCACCCCCCTAATAGTTTAATACACAGCACCCCCTAATAGTGTTATACACAGCACCCCCCTAATAGTTTAATACACAGCACCCCCTAATAGTTTAATACACAGCACACCCCTAATAGTTTAATACACAGCACCCCCCTAATAGTGTTATACACAGCACCCCCCTAATAGTGTAATACACAGCACCCCCCTAATAGTGTTATACACAGCAACCCCCTAATAGTGTTATACACAGCACCCCCTAATAGTGTTATACACAGCACCCCCCTAATAGTTTAATACACAGCACCCCCTAATAGTTTAATACACAGCACACCCCTAATAGTTTAATACACAGCACCCCCCTAATAGTGTTATACACAGCACCCCCCTAATAGTGTTATACACAGCACCCCCCTAATAGTGTTATACAAAGCACACCCCCCTAATAGTTTAATACACAGCACCCCCCTAATAGTTTTATACACAGCACCCCCCTAATAGTTTAATACACAGCACCCCCCTAATAGTGTTATACACAGCACCCCCCTAATAGTTGAATACACAGCACCCCCCTAATAGTGTTATACACAGCACCCCCCTAATAGTTTAATACACAGCACCCCCCTAATAGTTTAATAGACAGCAACCCCCTAATAGTTTAATACACAGCACCCCCCTAATAGTTTAATACACAGCACCCCCCTAATAGTGTTATACACAGCACTCCCCTAATAGTTTAATACACAGCACCCCCCCTAATAGTTTAATACACAGCACCCCCCTAATAGTGTTATACACAGCACCCCCCTAATAGTGTAATACACAGCGCCCCCCTAATAGTGTTATACACAGCACCCCCTAATAGTTTAATACACAGCATCCCCCTAATAGTTTAATACACAGCACCCCCTAATAGTGTTATACACAGCACCCCCCTAATAGTTTAATACACAGCACCCCCCTAATAGTGTTATACACAGCACCCCCCTAATAGTTTAATACACAGTACCCCCCTAATAGTGTAATTCACAGCACCCCCCTAATAGTGTTATACACAGCACCCCCCTAATAGTTTAATACACAGCTTCCCCCTAATAGTTTAATACACAGCACCCCCTAATAGTGTTATACACAGCACCCCCCTAATAGTTTAATACACAGCACCCCCCTAATAGTGTTATACACAGCACCCCCCTAATAGTTTAATGCACAGCACCCTCCTAATAGTTTAATGCACAGCACCCCCCTAATAGTGTTATACACAGCACCCCCCTAATAGTGTTATACACAGCACCCCCCTAATAGTTTAATACACAGCACCCCCCTAATAGCTTAATACACAGCACCCCCTAATAGTTTAATACACAGCACCCCCCTAATAGTGTTATACACAGCACCCCCTAATAGTGTCATACACAGCACCCCACTAATAGTGTTATACACAGCACCCCCTAATAGTGTTATACACAGCACCCCCCTAATAGTTTAATACACAGCACCCCCCTAATAGAGTTATACACAGCACCCCCGTAATAGTTTAATACACAGCACCCCCCTAATAGTGTTATACACAGCACCCCCCTAATAGTGTTATACACAGCACCCCCCTAATAGTTTAATACACAGCACCCCCCTAATAGAGTTATACACAGCACCCCCGTAATAGTTTAATACACAGCACCCCCCTAATAGTGTTATACACAGCACCCCCCTAATAGTTTAATACACAGCACCCCCTAATAGTTTAATACACAGCACCCCCCTAATAGTGTTATACACAGCACCCCCCTAATAGTGTTCTACACAGCACCCTCTAATAGTTTAATACACAGCACCCCCTAATAGTGTTATACACAGCACCCCCCTAATAGTTTAATACACAGCACCCCCTAATAGTTCAATACACAGCACACCCCTAATAGTTTAATACACAGCACCCCCCTAATAGTGTTATACACAGCACCCCCCTAATAGTTTAATAGACAGCACACCCCTAATAGTTTAATACACAGCACCCCCCTAATAGTTTAATACACAGCACCCCCTAATAGTTTAATACACAGCACCCCCCTAATAGTTTAATAGACAGCAACCCCCTAATAGTTTAATAGACAGCACACCCCTAATAGTTTAATAGACAGCACCGCCCTAATAGTTTAATACACAGCACCCCCCTAATAGTGTAATACACAGCACCCCCCTAAAAGTTTAATACACAGCACCCCCCTAATAGTTTAATACACAGCACCCCCTAATAGTGTTATACACAGCACCCCCCTAATAGTGTTATACACAGCGCCCCCCTAATAGTTTAATACACAGCACCCCCCTAATAGTTTAATACACAGCACCCCCCTAATAGTTTAATACACAGCACCCCCTAATAGTTTAATACACAGCACCCCCCAATAGTGTTATACACAGCACCCCTCTAATAGTTTAATACACAGCACCCCCCTAATAGTGTTATACACAGCACCCCCTAATAGTGTTATACACAGCACCCCCCTAATAGTGTTATACACAGAACCTCCCTAATAGTGTTATACACAGCACCCCCTAATAGTTTAATACACAGTACCCCCTAATAGTGTTATACACAGCACCCCCCTAATAGTGTTATACACAGCACCCCCCTAATAGTTTAATACACAGCACCCCCCTAATAGTGTAATACACAGCACCCCCCCTAATAGTGTTATACACAGCACCCCCCTAATAGTTTAATACACAGCATCCCCCTAATAGTTTAATACACAGCACCCCCTAAAAGTGTTATACACAGCACCCCCCTAATAGTTTAATACACAGCACCCCCCTAATAGTGTTATACACAGCACCCCCCTAATAGTTTAATGCACAGCACCCTCCTAATAGTTTAATGCACAGCACCCCCCTAATAGTGTTATGCACAGCACCCCCCTAATAGTTTAATGCACAGCACCCCCCTAATAGTGTTATACACAGCACCCCCCTAATAGTTTAATACACAGCATCCCCCTAATAGTTTAATACACAGCACCCCCTAAAAGTGTTATACACAGCACCCCCCTAATAGTTTAATACACAGCACCCCCCTAATAGTGTTATACACAGCACCCCCCTAATAGTTTAATGCACAGCACCCTCCTAATAGTTTAATGCACAGCATCCCCCAATAGTGTTATACACAGCACCCCTCTAATAGTTTAATACACAGCACCCCCCTAATAGTGTTATACACAGCACCCCCTAATAGTGTTATACACAGCACCCCCTAATAGTGTTATACACAGCCCCCCTAATAGTTTAATACACAGCACCCCCTAATAGTGTTATACACAGCACCCCCCTAATAGTGTTATACACAGCACCCCCCTAATAGTTTAATACACAGCACCCCCCTAATAGTGTTATACACAGCACCCCCCTAATAGTTTAATACACAGCACCCCCCTAATAGTGTTATACACAGCACCCCCCTAATAGTGTTATACACAGCACCCCCCTAATAGTTTAATACACAGCACCCCCCTAATAGTGTTATACACAGCACCCCCCTAATAGTGTTATACACAGCACCCCCCTAATAGTGTTATACACAGCACCCCCCCTAATAGTTTAATACACAGCACCCCCCTAATAGTGTTATACACAGCACCCCCCTAATAGTTTAATACACAGCACCCCCCTAATAGTGTTATACACAGCACCCCCCTAATAGTTTAATACACAGCACCCCCTAATAGTTTAATACACAGCACCCCCCTAATAGTTTAATACACAGCACCCCCCTAATAGTGTTCTACACAGCACCCTCTAATAGTTTAATACACAACACCCCCTAATAGTGTTATACACAGCACCCCCCTAATAGTTTAATACACAGCACCCCCCTAATAGTTTAATACACAGCACCCTCTAATAGTGTTATACACAGCACCCCCCTAATAGTTTAATACACAGCACCCCCCTAATAGTGTTATACACAGCACCCCCCTAATAGTTGAATACACAGCACCCCCCTAATAGTGTTATACACAGCACCCCCCTAATAGTTTAATACACAGCACCCCCCTAATAGTTTAATAGACAGCAACCCCCTAATAGTTTAATACACAGCACCCCCTAATAGTTTAATACACAGCACCCCCCTAATAGTGTTATACACAGCACTCCCCTAATAGTTTAATACACAGCACCCCCCCTAATAGTTTAATACACAGCACCCCCCTAATAGTGTTATACACAGCACCCCCCTAATAGTGTAATACACAGCGCCCCCCTAATAGTGTTATACACAGCACCCCCCTAATAGTTTAATACACAGCATCCCCCTAATAGTTTAATACACAGCACCCCCTAATAGTGTTATACACAGCACCCCCCTAATAGTTTAATACACAGCACCCCCTAATAGTGTTATACACAGCACCCCCCTAATAGTTTAATACACAGTACCCCCCTAATAGTGTAATTCACAGCACCCCCCTAATAGTGTTATACACAGCACCCCCCTAATAGTTTAATACACAGCTTCCCCCTAATAGTTTAATACACAGCACCCCCTAATAGTGTTATACACAGCACCCCCCTAATAGTTTAATACACAGCACCCCCTAATAGTGTTATACACAGCACCCCCCTAATAGTTTAATGCACAGCACCCTCCTAATAGTTTAATGCACAGCACCCCCCTAATAGTGTTATACACAGCACCCCCCTAATAGTGTTATACACAGCACCCCCCTAATAGTTTAATACACAGCACCCCCCTAATAGCTTAATACACAGCACCCCCTAATAGTTTAATACACAGCACCCCCCTAATAGTGTTATACACAGCACCCCCTAATAGTGTCATACACAGCACCCCACTAATAGTGTTATACACAGCACCCCCTAATAGTGTTATACACAGCACCCCCCTAATAGTTTAATACACAGCACCCCCCTAATAGAGTTATACACAGCACCCCCGTAATAGTTTAATACACAGCACCCCCCTAATAGTGTTATACACAGCACCCCCCTTATAGTGTTATACACAGCACCCCCCTAATAGTTTAATACACAGCACCCCCTAATAGAGTTATACACAGCACCCCCGTAATAGTTTAATACACAGCACCCCCCTAATAGTGTTATACACAGCACCCCCCTAATAGTTTAATACACAGCACCCCCTAATAGTTTAATACACAGCACCCCCCTAATAGTGTTATACACAGCACCCCCCTAATAGTGTTCTACACAGCACCCTCTAATAGTTTAATACACAGCACCCCCTAATAGTGTTATACACAGCACCCCCCTAATAGTTTAATACACAGCACCCCCTAATAGTTTAATACACAGCACACCCCTAATAGTTTAATACACAGCACCCCCCTAATAGTGTTATACACAGCACCCCCCTAATAGTGTAATACACAGCACCCCCCTAATAGTGTTATACACAGCACCCCCCCTAATAGTGTTATACACATCACCCCCCTAATAGTGTTATACACAGCACCCCCCTAATAGTTTAATACACAGCATCCCCCTAATAGTTTAATACACAGCACCCCCTAATAGTGTTATACACAGCACCCCCCTAATAGTTTAATACACAGCACCCCCCTAATAGTGTTATACACAGCACCCCCCTAATAGTTTAATGCACAGCACCCTCCTAATAGTTTAATGCACAGCACCCCCCTAATAGTTTAATGCACAGCACCCCCCTAATAGTGTTATGCACAGCACCCCCCTAATAGTTTAATGCACAGCACCCCCCTAATAGTGTTATACACAGCACCCCCCTAATAGTGTTATACACAGCACCCCCCTAATAGTTTAATACACAGCACCCCCCTAATAGCTTAATACACAGCACCCCCTAATAGTTTAATACACAGCACCCCCCTAATAGTTTAATACACAGCACCCCCCTAATAGCTTAATACACAGCACCCCCTAATAGTTTAATACACAGCACCCCCCAATAGTGTTATACACAGCACCCCCCTAATAGTTTAATACACAGCACCCCCTAATAGTGTTATACACAGCACCCCCTAATAGTGTTATACACAGCACCCCCCTAATAGTTTAATACACAGCACCCCCCTAATAGTGTTATACACAGCACCCCCCTAATAGTGTTATACACAGCACCCCCCTAATAGTGTTATACACAGCACCCCCCCTAATAGTTTAATACACAGCACCCCCCTAATAGTGTTATACACAGCACCCCCCTAATAGTTTAATACACAGCACCCCCCTAATAGTGTTATACACAGCACCCCCCTAATAGTTTAATACACAGCACCCCCTAATAGTTTAATACACAGCACCCCCCTAATAGTGTTATACACAGCACCCCCCTAATAGTGTTATACACAGCACCCCCCTAATAGTTTAATACACAGCACCCCCCTAATAGCTTAATACACAGCACCCCCTAATAGTTTAATACACAGCACCCCCCTAATAGTTTAATACACAGCACCCCCCTAATAGCTTAATACACAGCACCCCCTAATAGTTTAATACACAGCACCCCCCAATAGTGTTATACACAGCACCCCTCTAATAGTTTAATACACAGCACCCCCCTAATAGTGTTATACACAGCACCCCCTAATAGTGTTATACACAGCACCCCACTAATAGTGTTATACACAGCACCCCCTAATAGTTTAATACACATCACCCTCTAATAGTGTTATACACAGCACCCCCCTAATAGTGTTATACACAGCACCCCCCTAATAGTTTAATACACAGCACCCCCCTAATAGTGTTATACACAGCACCCCCCTAATAGTGTTATACACAGCACCCCCCTAATAGTGTTATACACAGCACCCCCCTAATAGTTTAATACACAGCAGCCCCCTAATAGAGTTATACACAGCACCCCCGTAATAGTTTAATACACAGCACCCCCCTAATAGTGTTATACACAGCACCCCCCTAATAGTTTAATACATAGCACCCCCTAATAGTTTAATACACAGCACCCCCTAATAGTGTTATACACAGCACCCCCCTAATAGTGTTCTACACAGCACCCTCTAATAGTTTAATACACAGCACCCCCTAATAGTGTTATACACAGCACCCCCCTAATAGTTTAATACACAGCACCCCCTAATAGTTTAATACACAGCACACCCCTAATAGTTTAATACACAGCACCCCCCTAATAGTGTAATACACAGCACCCCCCTAATAGTGTTATACACAGCACCCCCCTAATAGTTTAATACACAGCACCCCCCTAATAGAGTTATACACAGCACCCCCGTAATAGTTTAATACACAGCACCCCCCTAATAGTGTTATACACAGCACCCCCCTAATAGTTTAATACATAGCACCCCCTAATAGTTTAATACACAGCACCCCCTAATAGTGTTATACACAGCACCCCCCTAATAGTGTTCTACACAGCACCCTCTAATAGTTTAATACACAGCACCCCCTAATAGTGTTATACAGAGCACCCCCCTAATAGTTTAATACACAGCACCCCCTAATAGTTTAATACACAGCACACCCCTAATAGTTTAATACACAGCACCCCCCTAATAGTGTAATACACAGCACCCCCCTAATAGTGTTATACACAGCACCCCCCCTAATATTGTTATACACATCACCCCCCTAATAGTGTTATACACAGCACCCCCCTAATAGTTTATTACACAGTATCCCCCTAATAGTTTAATACACAGCACCCCCTAATAGTGTTATACACAGCACCCCCCTAATAGTTTAATACACAGCACCCCCCTAATAGTGTTATACACAGCACCCCCCTAATAGTTTAATGCACAGCACCCTCCTAATAGTTTAATGCACAGCACCCCCCTAATAGTTTAATGCACAGCACCCCCCTAATAGTGTTATGCACAACACCCC
Source organism: Leptodactylus fuscus (assembly GCF_031893055.1). Lineage (NCBI taxonomy): Eukaryota > Metazoa > Chordata > Amphibia > Anura > Leptodactylidae > Leptodactylus > Leptodactylus fuscus. The sequence goes on along the minus strand of NW_027440799.1, from coordinate 23,020 downwards.
CCTAATAGTTTAATGCACAGCACCCCCCTAATAGTGTTATACACAGCACCCCCCTAATAGTGTTATACACAGCACCCCCCTAATAGTTTAATACACAGCACCCCCCTAATAGCTTAATACACAGCACCCCCTAATAGTTTAATACACAGCACCCCCCTAATAGTTTAATACACAGCACCCCCCTAATAGCTTAATACACAGCACCCCCTAATAGTTTAATACACAGCACCCCCCAATAGTGTTATACACAGCACCCCTCTAATAGTTTAATACACAGCACCCCCCTAATAGTGTTATACACAGCACCCCCTAATAGTGTTATACACAGCACCCCCCTAATAGTGTTATACACAGCACCCCCTAATAGTTTAATACACAGCACCCACTAATAGTGTTATACACAGCACCCCCCCTAATAGTGTTATACACAGCACCCCCCTAATAGTTTAATACACAGCACCCCCCTAATAGTGTTATACACAGCACCCCCCTAATAGTGTTATACACAGCACCCCCCTAATAGTTTAATACACAGCACCCCCCTAATAGTGTTATACACAGCACCCCCCTAATAGTGTTATACACAGCACCCCCCTAATAGTGTTATACAAAGCACACCCCCCTAATAGTTTAATACACAGCACCCCCCTAATAGTGTTATACACAGCACCCCCCTAATAGTTTAATACACAGCACCCCCCTAATAGTGTTATACACAGCACCCCCCTAATAGTTTAATACACAGCACCCCCTAATAGTTTAATACGCAGCAACCCCCTAATAGTGTTCTACACAGCACCCTCTAATAGTTTAATACACAGCACCCCCTAATAGTGTTATACACAGCACCCCCCTAATAGTTTAATACACAGCACACCCTAATAGTTTAATACACAGCACCCCCCTAATAGTTTAATACACAGCACCCTCTAATAGTGTTATACACAGCACCCCCCTAATAGTTTATTACACAGCACCCCCCCTATTAGTGTTATACACAGCACCCCCCTAATAGTTTAATACACAGCACCCCCCTAATAGTGTTATACACAGCACCCCCCTAATAGTTTAATACACAGCACCCCCCTAATAGTTTAATAGACAGCAACCCCCTAATAGTTTAATACACAGCACCCCCCTAATAGTTTAATACACAGCACCCCCCTAATAGTGTTATACACAGCATCCCCCTAATAGTTTAATACACAGCACCCCCCCTAATAGTTTAAAACACAGCACCCCCCTAATAGTGTTATACACAGCACCCCCCTAATAGTGTAATACACAGCACCCCCCTAATAGTGTTATACACAGCACCCCCCTAATAGTTTAATACACAGCATCCCCCTAATAGTTTAATACACAGCACCCCCTAATAGTGTTATACACAGCACCCCCCTAATAGTTTAATACACAGCACCCCCCTAATAGTGTTATACACAGCACCCCCCTAATAGTTTAATACACAGCACCCCCCTAATAGTGTAATACACAGCACCCCCCTAATAGTGTTATACACAGCACCCCCCTAATAGTTTAATACACAGCATCCCCCTAATAGTTTAATACACAGCACCCCCTAATAGTGTTATACACAGCACCCCCCTAATAGTTTAATACACAGCACCCCCCTAATAGTGTTATACACAGCACCCCCCTAATAGTTTAATGCACAGCACCCTCCTAATAGTTTAATGCACAGCACCCCCCTAATAGTTTAATGCACAGCACCCCCCTAATAGTGTTATGCACAGCACCCCCCTAATAGTTTAATGCACAGCACCCCCCTAATAGTGTTATACACAGCACCCCCTAATAGTGTTATACACAGCACCCCCCTAATAGTTTAATACACAGCACCCCCCTAATAGCTTAATACACAGCACCCCCTAATAGTTTAATACACAGCACCCCCCTAATAGTTTAATACACAGCACCCCCCTAATAGCTTAATACACAGCACCCCCTAATAGTTTAATACACAGCACCCCCCAATAGTGTTATACACAGCACCCCTCTAATAGTTTAATACACAGCACCCCCCTAATAGTGTTATACACAGCACCCCCTAATAGTGTTATACACAGCACCCCACTAATAGTGTTATACACAGCACCCCCTAATAGTTTAATACACAGCACCCCCTAATAGTGTTATACACAGCACCCCCCTAATAGTGTTATACACAGCACCCCCTAATAGTTTAATACACAGCACCCACTAATAGTGTTATACACAGCACCCCCCTAATAGTGTTATACACAGCACCCCCCTAATAGTTTAATACACAGCACCCCCCTAATAGTGTTATACACAGCACCCCCCTAATAGTGTTATACACAGCACCCCCCTAATAGTTTAATACACAGCACCCCCCTAATAGTGTTATACACAGCACCCCCCTAATAGTGTTATACACAGCACCCCCCTAATAGTGTTATACAAAGCACACCCCCCTAATAGTTTAATACACAGCACCCCCCTAATAGTGTTATACACAGCACCCCCCTAATAGTTTAATACACAGCACCCCCTAATAGTGTTATACACAGCACCCCCCTAATAGTTTAATACACAGCACCCCCTAATAGTTTAATACACAGCACACCCCTAATAGTTTAATACACAGCACCCCCCTAATAGTGTTATACACAGCACCCCCCTAATAGTGTAATACACAGCACCCCCCTAATAGTGTTATACACAGCAACCCCCTAATAGTGTTATACACATCACCCCCCTAATAGTGTTATACACAGCACCCACCTAATAGTTTTATACACAGCACCCCCCTAATAGTTTAATACACAGCACCCCCCTAATAGTGTTATACACAGCACCCCCCTAATAGTTTAATACACAGCACCCCCCTAATAGTTTAATACACAGCACCCCCCTAATAGTTTAATACACAGCACCCCCCTAATAGCTTAATACACAGCACCCCCCTAATAGTTTAATACACAGCACCCCCCTAATAGTTTAATACACAGCACCCCCCTAATAGCTTAATACACAGCACCCCCTAATAGTTTAATACACAGCACCCCCCAATAGTGTTATACACAGCAACCCTCTAATAGTTTAATACACAGCACCCCCCTAATAGTGTTATACACAGCACCCCCCTAATAGTGTTATACACAGCACCCCCCTAATAGTTTAATACACAGCACCCCCCGAATAGCTTAATACACAGCACCCCCTAATAGTTTAATACACAGCACCCCCCTAATAGTTTAATACACAGCACCCCCCTAATAGCTTAATACACAGCACCCCCTAATAGTTTAATACACAGCACCCCCCAATAGTGTTATACACAGCACCCCTCTAATAGTTTAATACACAGCACCCCCCTAATAGTGTTATACACAGCACCCCTCTAATAGTTTAATACACAGCACCCCCCAATAGTGTTATACACAGCACCCCTCTAATAGTTTAATACACAGCACCCCCTAATAGTGTTATACACAGCACCCCCCTAATAGTTTAATACACAGCACCCCCTAATAGTTTAATACACAGCACACCCCTAATAGTTTAATACACAGCACCCCCCTAATAGTGTTATACACAGCACCCCCCTAATAGTGTAATACACAGCACCCCCCTAATAGTGTTATACACAGCAACCCCCTAATAGTGTTATACACATCACCCCCCTAATAGTGTTATACACAGCACCCACCTAATAGTTTTATACACAGCACCCCCCTAATAGTTTAATACACAGCACCCCCCTAATAGTGTTATACACAGCACCCCCCTAATAGTTTAATACACAGCACCCCTCTAATATTTTAATACACAGCACCCCCCTAATAGTTTAATACACAGCACCCCCCTAATAGCTTAATACACAGCACCCCCTAATAGTTTAATACACAGCACCCCCCTAATAGTTTAATACACAGCACCCCTCTAATAGCTTAATACACAGCACCCCCTAATAGTTTAATACACAGCACCCCCCAATAGTGTTATACACAGCAACCCTCTAATAGTTTAATACACAGCACCCCCCTAATAGCTTAATACACAGCACCCCCTAATAGTTTAATACACAGCACCCCCCTAATAGTGTTATACACAGCACCCCCCTAATAGTGTTATACACAGCACCCCCCTAATAGTTTAATACACAGCACCCCCCTAATAGCTTAATACACAGCACCCCCTAATAGTTTAATACACAGCACCCCCCTAATAGTTTAATACACAGCACCCCCCAATAGTGTTATACACAGCACCCCTCTAATAGTTTAATACAAAGCACCCCCTAATACTGTTATACACAGCACCCCCTAATAGTGTTATACACAGCACCCCACTAATAGTGTTATACACAGCACCCCCTAATAGTTTAATACACAGCACCCCCTAATAGTGTTATACACAGCACCCCCTAATAGTGTTATACACAGCACCCCCCTAATAGTTTAATACACAGCACCCCCCTAATAGTGTTATACACAGCACCCCCCTAATAGTGTTATACACAGCACCCCCCTAATAGTGTTATACACAGCACCCCCCTAATAGTTTAATACACAGCACCCCCCTAATAGAGTTATACACAGCACCCCCATAATAGTTTAATACACAGCACCCCCCTAATAGTGTTATACACAGCACCCCCCTAATAGTTTAATACATAGCACCCCCTAATAGTTTAATACACAGCACCCCCTAATAGTGTTATACACAGCACCCCCCTAATAGTGTTCTACACAGCACCCTCTAATAGTTTAATACACAGCACCCCCTAATAGTGTTATACACAGCACCCACCTAATAGTTTAATACACAGCACCCCCTAATAGTTTAATACACAGCACACCCCTAATAGTTTAATACACAGCACCCCCCTAATAGTGTTACACACAGCACCCCCCTAATAGTGTAATACACAGCACCCCCCTAATAGTGTTATACACAGCACCCCCCCTAATAGTGTTATACACATCACCCCCCTAATAGTGTTATACACAGCACCCCCTAATAGTTTATTACACAGCATCCCCCTAATAGTTTAATACACAGCACCCCCTAATAGTGTTATACACAGCACCCCCCTAATAGTTTAATACACAGCACCCCCCTAATAGTGTTATACACAGCACCACCCTAATAGTTTAATGCACAGCACCCTCCTAATAGTTTAATGCACAGCACCCCCCTAATAGTTTAATGCACAGCACCCCCCTAATAGTTTAATGCAAAGCACCCCCCTAATAGTGTTATACACAGCACCCCCCTAATAGTGTTATACACAGCACCCCCCTAATAGTTTAATACACAGCACCCCCCTAATAGCCTAATACACAGCAACCCCTAATAGTTTAATACACAGCACCCCCCTAATAGTTTAATACACAGCACCCCCCTAATAGCTTACTACACAGCACCCCCTAATAGTTTAATACACTGCACCCCCCAACAGTGTTATACACAGCACCCCTCTAATAGTTTAATACACAGCACCCCCCTAATAGTGTTATACACAGCACCCCCTAATAGTGTTATACACAGCACCCCCCTAATAGTGTTATACACAGCACCCCCTAATAGTTTAATACACAGCACCCCCTAATAGTGTTATACACAGCACCCCCCTAATAGTGTTATACACAGCACCCCCCTAATAGTTTAATACACAGCACCCCCCTAATAGTGTTATACACAGCACCCCCCTAATAGTTTAATACACAGCACCCCCCTAATAGTGTTATACACAGCACCCCTCTAATAGTGTTATACACAGCACCCCCCTAATAGTTTAATACACAGCACCCCCCTAATAGTGTTATACACAGCACCCCCCTAATAGTGTTATACATAACCCCCCTAATAGTGTTATACACAGCACCCCCCTAATAGTGTTATACACAGCACCCCCCTAATAGTTTAATACACAGCACCCCCTTAATAGTTTAATAAACAGCACCCCCCTATTAGTTTAATACACAGCACCCCCTAATAGTGTTATATATAGCACCCCCCTAATAGTGTTATACACAGCACCCCCCTAATAGTGTTATACACAGCACCCCCCTAATAGTTTAATACACAGCACCCCTCTAATAGTTTAATACACAGCACCCCCCCTAATAGTTTAATACACAGCACCCCCTAATAGCTTAATACACAGCACCCCCCTAATAGTTTAATACACAGCACCCCCCTAATAGTTTAATACACAGCACCCCTCTAATAGCTTAATACACAGCACCCCCTAATAGTTTAATACACAGCACCCCCCAATAGTGTTATACACAGCAACCCTCTAATAGTTTAATACACAGCACCCCCCTAATAGCTTAATACACAGCACCCCCTAATAGTTTAATACACAGCACCCCCCTAATAGTGTTATACACAGCACCCCCCTAATAGTGTTATACACAGCACCCCCCTAATAGTTTAATACACAGCACCCCCCTAATAGCTTAATACACAGCACCCCCTAATAGTTTAATACACAGCACCCCCCTAATAGTTTAATACACAGCACCCCCCAATAGTGTTATACACAGCACCCCTCTAATAGTTTAATACACAGCACCCCCTAATAGTGTTATACACAGCACCCCCTAATAGTGTTATACACAGCACCCCACTAATAGTGTTATACACAGCACCCCCTAATAGTTTAATACACAGCACCCCCTAATAGTGTTATACACAGCACCCCCTAATAGTGTTATACACAGCACCCCCCTAATAGTTTAATACACAGCACCCCCCTAATAGTGTTATACACAGCACCCCCCTAATAGTGTTATACACAGCACCCCCCTAATAGTTTAATACACAGCACCCCCCTAATAGAGTTATACACAGCACCCCCGTAATAGTTTAATACACAGCACCCTCCTAATAGTGTTATACACAGCACCCCCCTAATAGTTTAATACATAGCACCCCCTAATAGTTTAATACACAGCACCCCCTAATAGTGTTATACACAGCACCCCCCTAATAGTGTTCTACACAGCACCCTCTAATAGTTTATTACACAGCACCCCCTAATAGTGTTATACACAGCACCCACCTAATAGTTTAATACACAGCACCCCCTAATAGTTTAATACACAGCACACCCCTAATAGTTTAAAACACAGCACCCCCCTAATAGTGTTACACACAGCACCCCCCTAATAGTGTAATACACAGCACCCCCCTAATAGTGTTATACACAGCACCCCCCCTAATAGTGTTATACACATCACCCCCCTAATAGTGTTATACACAGCACCCCCCTAATAGTTTATTACACAGCATCCCCCTAATAGTTTAATACACAGCACCCCCTAATAGTGTTATACACAGCACCCCCCTAATAGTTTAATACACAGCACCCCCCTAATAGTGTTATACACAGCACCACCCTAATAGTTTAATGCACAGCACCCTCCTAATAGTTTAATGCACAGCACCCCCCTAATAGTTTAATGCACAGCACCCCCCTAATAGTGTTATGCACAGCACCCCCCTAATAGTTTAATGCACAGCACCCCCCTAATAGTGTTATACACAGCACCCCCCTAATAGTGTTATACACAGCACCCCCCTAATAGTTTAATACACAGCACCCCCCTAATAGCTTAATACACAGCACCCCCTAATAGTTTAATACACAGCACCCCCCTAATAGTTTAATACACAGCACCCCCCTAATAGCTTAATACACAGCACCCCCTAATAGTTTAATACACAGCACCCCCCAATAGTGTTATACACAGCACCCCTCTAATAGTTTAATACACAGCACCCCCCTAATAGTGTTATACACAGCACCCCCTAATAGTGTTATACACAGCACCCCCCTAATAGTGTTATACACAGCACCCCCTAATAGTTTAATACACAGCACCCACTAATAGTGTTATACACAGCACCCCCCTAATAGTGTTATACACAGCACCCCCCTAATAGTTTAATACACAGCACCCCCCTAATAGTGTTATACACAGCACCCCCTAATAGTTTAATACACAGCACCCCCCTAATAGTGTTATACACAGCACCCCCCTAATAGTGTTATACACAGCACCCCCCTAATAGTTTAATACACAGCACCCTCCTAATAGTGTTATACACAGCACCCCCCTAATAGTGTTATACACAGCACCCCCCTAATAGTGTTATACAAAGCACACCCCCCTAATAGTTTAATACACAGCACCCCCCTAATAGTGTTATACACAGCAACCCCTAATAGTTTAATACACAGCACCCCCCTAATAGTGTTATACACAGCACCCCCCTAATAGTTTAATACACAGCACCCCCTAATAGTTTAATACACAGCAACCCCCTAATAGTGTTATACACAGCACCCCCTAATAGTGTTCTACACAGCACCCTCTAATAGTTTAATACACAGCACCCCCTAATAGTGTTATACACAGCACCCCCCTAATAGTTTAATACACAGCACCCCCTAATAGTTTAATACACAGCACCCCCCTAATAGTTTAATACACAGCACCCTCTAATAGTGTTATACACAGCACCCCCCTAATAGTTTAATACACAGCACCCCCCTATTAGTGTTATACACAGCACCCCCCTAATAGTTTAATACACAGCACCCCCCTAATAGTGTTATACACAGCACCCCCCTAATAGTTTAATACACAGCACCCCCCTAATAGTTTAATAGACAGCAACCCCCTAATAGTTTAAAACACAGCACCCCCCTAATAGTTTAATACACAGAACCCCCCTAATAGTGTTATACACAGCATCCCCCTAATAGTTTAATACACAGCACCCCCCCTAATAGTTTAATACACAGCACCCCCCTAATAGTGTTATACACAGCACCCCCCTAATAGTGTAATACACAGCACCCCCCTAATAGTGTTATACACAGCACCCCCCTAATAGTTTAATACACAGCATCCCCCTAATAGTTTAATACACAGCACCCCCTAGTAGTTTAATACACAGCACCCTTCTAATAGTTTAATACACAGCACCCCCCTAATAGTGTTATACACAGCACCCCCCTAATAGTTTAATACACAGCACCCCCCTAATAGTGTAATACACAGCACCCCCCTAATAGTGTTATACACAGCACCCCCCTAATAGTTTAATACACAGCACCCCCCTAATAGCTTAATACACAGCACCCCCTAATAGTTTAGTACACAGCACCCCCCTAATAGTTTAATACACAGCACCCCCCTAATAGCTTAATACACAGCACCCCCTAATAGTTTAATACACAGCACCCCCCAATAGTGTTATACACAGCACCCCTCTAATAGTTTAATACACAGCACCCCCCTAATAGTGTTATACACAGCACCCACTAATAGTGTTATACACAGCACCCCACTAATAGTGTTATACACAGCACCCCCTAATAGTTAAATACACAGCACCCCCTAATAGTGTTATACACAGCACCCCCCTAATAGTGTTATACACAGCACCCCCCTAATAGTTTAATACACAGCACCCCCCTAATAGTGTTATACACAGCACCCCCCTAATAGTGTTATACACAGCACCCCCCTAATAGTGTTATACACAGCACCCCCCCTAATAGTTTAATACACAGCACCCCCCTAATAGTGTTATACACAGCACCCCCCTAATAGTTTAATACACAGCACCCCCCTAATAGTTTAATACACAGCACCCCCTAATAGTTTAATACACAGCACCCCCCTAATAGTTTAATACACAGCACCCTCTAATAGTGTTATACACAGCACCCCCCTAATAGTTTAATACACAGCACCCCCCTATTAGTGTTATACACAGCACCCCCCTAATAGTTTAATACACAGCACCCCCCTAATAGTGTTATACACAGCACCCCCCTAATAGTTTAATACACAGCACCCCCCTAATAGTTTAATAGACAGCAACCCCCTAATAGTTTAAAACACAGCACCCCCCTAATAGTTTAATACACAGAACCCCCCTAATAGTGTTATACACAGCATCCCCCTAATAGTTTAATACACAGCACCCCCCCTAATAGTTTAATACACAGCACCCCCCTAATAGTGTTATACACAGCACCCCCCTAATAGTGTAATACACAGCACCCCCCTAATAGTGTTATACACAGCACCCCCCTAATAGTTTAATACACAGCATCCCCCTAATAGTTTAATACACAGCACCCCCTAATAGTTTAATACACAGCACCCTTCTAATAGTTTAATACACAGCACCCCCCTAATAGTGTTATACACAGCACCCCCCTAATAGTTTAATACACAGCACCCCCCTAATAGTGTAATACACAGCACCCCCCTAATAGTGTTATACACAGCACCCCCCTAATAGTTTAATACACAGCACCCCCCTAATAGCTTAATACACATCACCCCCTAATAGTTTAGTACACAGCACCCCCCTAATAGTTTAATACACAGCACCCCCCTAATAGCTTAATACACAGCACCCCCTAATAGTTTAATACACAGCACCCCCCAATAGTGTTATACACAGCACCCCTCTAATAGTTTAATACACAGCACCCCCCTAATAGTGTTATACACAGCACCCACTAATAGTGTTATACACAGCACCCCACTAATAGTGTTATACACAGCACCCCCTAATAGTTAAATACACAGCACCCCCTAATAGTGTTATACACAGCACCCCCCTAATAGTGTTATACACAGCACCCCCCTAATAGTTTAATACACAGCACCCCCCTAATAGTGTTATACACAGCACCCCCCTAATAGTGTTATACACAGCACCCCCCTAATAGTGTTATACACAGCACCCCCCCTAATAGTTTAATACACAGCACCCCCCTAATAGTGTTATACACAGCACCCCCCTAATAGTTTAATACACAGCACCCCCCTAATAGTGTTATACACAGCACCCCCCTAATAGTTTAATACACAGCACCCCCTAATAGTTTAATACACAGCACCCCCCTAATAGTGTTATACACAGCACCCCCCTAATAGTGTTCTACACAGCACCCTCTAATAGTTTAATACACAGCACCCCCTAATAGTGTTATACACAGCACCCCCCTAATAGTTTAATACACAGCACCCCCTAATAGTTTAATACACAGCACACCCCTAATAGTTTAATACACAGCACCCCCCTAATAGTGTTATACACAGCACCCCCCTAATAGTGTAATACACAGCACTCCCCTAATAGTGTTATACACAGCACCCCCCCTAATAGTGTTATACACATCACCCCCCTAATAGTGTTATACACAGCACCCACCTAATAGTTTTATACACAGCACCCCCCTAATAGTTTAATACACAGCACCCCCCTAATAGTGTTATACACAGCACCCCCCTTATAGTTTAATACACAGCACCCCCCTAATAGTTTAATACACAGCACCCCCCTAATAGTTTAATACACAGCACCCCCCTAATAGCTTAATACACAGCACCCCCCTAATAGTTTAATACACAGCACCCCCCTAATAGTTTAATATACAGCACCCCCCTAATAGCTTAATACACAGCACCCCCTAATAGTTTAATACACAGCACCCCCCAATAGTGTTATACACAGCAACCCTCTAATAGTTTAATACACAGAACCCCCCTAATAACTTAATACACAGCACCCCCTAATAGTTTAATACACAGCACTCCCCTAATAGTTTAATACACAGCACCCCCCTAATAGTTTAATACACAGCACCCCCCTAATAGTGTTATACACAGCACCCCCTAATAGTGTTATACACAGCACCCCCCTAATAGTTTAATACACAGCACCCCCCTAATAGTGTTATACACAGAACCCCCCTAATAGTTTAATACACAACACCCCCCTAATAGTTTAATACACAGCACCCCCATAATAGTTTAATACACAGCACTCCCCTAATAGTTGAATACACAGCACTCCCCTAATAGTTTAATACACAGCACCCCCCTAATAGTTTAATACACAGCACCCCCCTAATAGTGTTATACACAGCACCCCCCCTAATAGTGTTATACACATCACCCCCCTAATAGTTTAATACAAAGCACCCCCCTAATAGTGATATACACAGCACCCCCCTAATAGTTTAATACACAGCACCCCCTAATAGTTTAATACACAGCACCCCCCTAATAGTGTTATACACAGCACCCCCTAATAGTGTTCTACACAGCACCCTCTAATAGTTTAATACACAGCACCCCCTAATAGTGTTATACACAGCACCCCCCTAATAGTTTAATACAATGCACCCCCTAATAGTTTAATACACAGCACCCCCCTAATAGTTTAATACACAGCACTCCCCTAATAGTGTTATACACAGCACCCCCCTAATAGTGTAATACACAGTACCCCCCTAATAGTGTTATACACAGCACCCACCTAATAGTGTTATACACAGCACCCCCCTAATAGTTTAATACACAGCACCCCCCTAATAGTGTTATACACAGCACCCCCCTTATAGTTTAATACACAGCACCCCCCTAATAGTGTTATACACAGCACCCCCCTAATAGTGTTATACACAGCACCCCTCTAATAGTTTAATACACAGCACCCCCCTAATAGCTTAATACACAGCACCCCCTAATAGTTTAATACACAGCACCCCCTTAATAGTGTTATACACAGCACCCCCCTAATAGTGTTCTACACAGCACCCACCTAATAGTGTTATACACAGCACCCCCCTAATAGTTTAATACACAGCACCCCCCTAATAGTGTTATACACAGCACCCCCTAATAGTGTTATACACAGCACCCCCCTAATAGTTTAATACACAGCAGCCCCCTAATAGTGTTATATACAGCACCCCCCTAATAGTTTAATACACAACACCCCCCTAATAGTTTAATACACAGCACCCCCATAATAGTTTAATACACAGCACTCTCCTAATAGTTTAATACACAGCACTCCCCTAATAGTTTAATACACAGCACCCCCCTAATAGTTTAATACACAGCACCCCCCTAATAGTGTTATACACAGCACCCCCCTAATAGTTTAATACACAGCACCCCCCTAATAGTGTTATACACAGCACCCCTCTAATAGTGTTATACACAGCACCCCCCTAATAGTTTAATACACAGCACCCCCCTAATAGTGTTATACACAGCACCCCCCTAATAGTGTTATACACAGCACCCCCCTAATAGTGTTATACACAGCACCCCCCTAATAGTGTTATACACAGCACCCCCCTAATAGTGTTATACACAGCACCCCCCTAATAGTGTTATACACAGCACCCCCTAATAGTGTTATACACAGCACCCCCCTATTAGTGTTATACAGAGCACCCCCCTAATATTTAATACACAGCACCCCCCTAATAGTGTTATACACAGCACCCCCCTAATAGTTTAATACACAGCACCCCCTAATAGTGTTATACATAGCATCCCCCTAATAGTTGAATACACAGCACCCCCTAATAGTTTAATACACAGCACCCCCCTAATAGTGTTATACACAGCACCCCCCTAATAGTGTTATACACAGCACCCCCCTAATAGTGTTATACACAGCACCCCCCTAATAGTGTTATACACAGCACCCCCCTAATAGTGTTATACACAGCACCCCCCTAATAGTGTTATACACAGCACCCCCTAATAGTGTTATACACAGCACCCCCCTATTAGTGTTATACAGAGCACCCCCCTAATATTTAATACACAGCACCCCCCTAATAGTGTTATACACAGCACCCCCCTAATAGTTTAATACACAGCACCCCCTAATAGTGTTATACATAGCATCCCCCTAATAGTTGAATACACAGCACCCCCTAATAGTTTAATACACAGCACCCCCTAATAGTGTTATACACAGCACCCCCCTAATAGTTTAATACACAGCACCCTCCTAATAGTGTTATACACAGCACCCCCCTAATAGTTTAATGCACAGCACCCTCCTAATAGTTTAATGCACAGCACCCCCCTAATAGTTTAATGCACAGCATCCCCCTAATAGTGTTATGCACAGCACCCCCTAATAGTTTAATGCACAGCACCCCCCTAATAGTGTTATACACAGCACCCCCCTAATAGTGTTATACACAGCACCCCCCTAATAGTTTAATACACAGCACCCCCCTAATAGCCTAATACACAGCAACCCCTAATAGTTTAATACACAGCACCCCCCTAATAGTTTAATACACAGCACCCCCCTAATAGCTTAATACACAGCACCCCCTAATAGTTTAATACACAGCACCCCCCAATAGTGTTATACACAGCACCCCTCTAATAGTTTAATACACAGCACCCCCCTAATAGTGTTATACACAGCACCCCCTAATAGTGTTATACACAGCACCCCCCTAATAGTGTTATACACAGCACCCCCTAATAGTTTAATACACAGCACCCCCTAATAGTGTTATACACAGCACCCCCCTAATAGTGTTATACACAGCACCCCCCTAATAGTGTAATACACAGCACCCCTCTAATAGTGTTATACACAGCACCCCCCTAATAGTTTAATACACAGCATCCCCCTAATAGTTTAATACACAGCACCCCCTAATAGTTTAATACACAGCACCCTTCTAATAGTTTAATACACAGCACCCCCCTAATAGTGTTATACACAGCACCCCCCTAATAGTTTAATACACAGCACCCCCCTAATAGTGTAATACACAGCACCCCCCTAATAGTGTTATACACAGCACCCCCCTAATAGTTTAATACACAGCACCCCCCTAATAGCTTAATACACAGCACCCCCTAATAGTTTAGTACACAGCACCCCCCTAATAGTTTAATACACAGCACCCCCCTAATAGCTTAATACACAGCACCCCCTAATAGTTTAATACACAGCACCCCCCAATAGTGTTATACACAGCACCCCTCTAATAGTTTAATACACAGCACCCCCCTAATAGTGTTATACACAGCACCCACTAATAGTGTTATACACAGCACCCCACTAATAGTGTTATACACAGCACCCCCTAATAGTTAAATACACAGCACCCCCTAATAGTGTTATACACAGCACCCCCCTAATAGTGTTATACACAGCACCCCCCTAATAGTTTAATACACAGCACCCCCCTAATAGTGTTATACACAGCACCCCCCTAATAGTGTTATACACAGCACCCCCCTAATAGTGTTATACACAGCACCCCCCCCTAATAGTTTAATACACAGCACCCCCCTAATAGTGTTATACACAGCACCCCCCTAATAGTTTAATACACAGCACCCCCCTAATAGTGTTATACACAGCACCCCCTAATAGTTTAATACACAGCACCCCCTAATAGTTTAATACACAGCACCCCCCTAATAGTGTTATACACAGCACCCCCCTAATAGTGTTCTACACAGCACCCTCTAATAGTTTAATACACAGCACCCCCTAATAGTGTTATACACAGCACCCCCCTAATAGTTTAATACACAGCACCCCCTAATAGTTTAATACACAGCACACCCCTAATAGTTTAATACACAGCACCCCCCTAATAGTGTTATACACAGCACCCCCCTAATAGTGTAATACACAGCACTCCCCTAATAGTGTTATACACAGCACCCCCCCTAATAGTGTTATACACATCACCCCCCTAATAGTGTTATACACAGCACCCACCTAATAGTTTTATACACAGCACCCCCCTAATAGTTTAATACACAGCACCCCCCTAATAGTGTTATACACAGCACCCCCCTTATAGTTTAATACACAGCACCCCCCTAATAGTTTAATACACAGCACCCCCCTAATAGTTTAATACACAGCACCCCCCTAATAGCTTAATACACAGCACCCCCCTAATAGTTTAATACACAGCACCCCCCTAATAGTTTAATACACAGCACCCCCCTAATAGCTTAATACACAGCACCCCCTAATAGTTTAATACACAGCACCCCCCAATAGTGTTATACACAGCAACCCTCTAATAGTTTAATACACAGAACCCCCCTAATAACTTAATACACAGCACCCCCTAATAGTTTAATACACAGCACTCCCCTAATAGTTTAATACACAGCACCCCCCTAATAGTTTAATACACAGCACCCCCCTAATAGTGTTATACACAGCACCCCCTAATAGTGTTATACACAGCACCCCCCTAATAGTTTAATACACAGCACCCCCCTAATAGTGTTATACACAGAACCCCCCTAATAGTTTAATACACAACACCCCCCTAATAGTTTAATACACAGCACCCCCATAATAGTTTAATACACAGCACTCCCCTAATAGTTGAATACACAGCACTCCCCTAATAGTTTAATACACAGCACCCCCCTAATAGTTTAATACACAGCACCCCCCTAATAGTGTTATACACAGCACCCCCCCTAATAGTGTTATACACATCACCCCCCTAATAGTTTAATACAAATCACCCCCCTAATAGTGATATACACAGCACCCCCCTAATAGTTTAATACACAGCACCCCCCTAATAGTGTTATACACAGCACCCCCCTAATAGTTTAATACACAGCACCCCCTAATAGTTTAATACACAGCACCCCCTAATAGTGTTATACACAGCACCCCCTAATAGTGTTCTACACAGCACCCTCTAATAGTTTAATACACAGCACCCCCTAATAGTGTTATACACAGCACCCCCCTAATAGTTTAATACAATGCACCCCCTAATAGTTTAATACACAGCACCCCCCTAATAGTTTAATACACAGCACTCCCCTAATAGTGTTATACACAGCACCCCCCTAATAGTGTAATACACAGTACCCCCCTAATAGTGTTATACACAGCACCCACCTAATAGTGTTATACACAGCACCCCCCTAATAGTTTAATACACAGCACCCCCCTAATAGTGTTATACACAGCACCCCCCTTATAGTTTAATACACAGCAACCCCCTAATAGTGTTATACACAGCACCCCCCTAATAGTGTTATACACAGCACCCCTCTAATAGTTTAATACACAGCACCCCCCTAATAGCTTAATACACAGCACCCCCTAATAGTTTAATACACAGCACCCCCTTAATAGTGTTATACACAGCACCCCCCTAATAGTGTTCTACACAGCACCCACCTAATAGTGTTATACACAGCACCCCCCTAATAGTTTAATACACAGCACCCCCCTAATAGTGTTATACACAGCACCCCCTAATAGTGTTATACACAGCACCCCCCTAATAGTTTAATACACAGCAGCCCCCTAATAGTGTTATATACAGCACCCCCTAATAGTTTAATACACAACACCCCCCTAATAGTTTAATACACAGCACCCCCATAATAGTTTAATACACAGCACTCTCCTAATAGTTTAATACACAGCACTCCCCTAATAGTTTAATACACAGCACCCCCCTAATAGTTTAATACACAGCACCCCCCTAATAGTGTTATACACAGCACCCCCCTAATAGTTTAATACACAGCACCCCCCTAATAGTGTTATACACAGCACCCCTCTAATAGTGTTATACACAGCACCCCCCTAATAGTTTAATACACAGCACCCCCCTAATAGTGTTATACACAGCACCCCCCTAATAGTGTTATACACAGCACCCCCCTAATAGTGTTATACACAGCACCCCCCTAATAGTGTTATACACAGCACCCCCCTAATCGTGTTATACACAGCACCCCCTAATAGTGTTATACACAGCACCCCCCTAATAGTTTAATACACAGCACCCCCTAATAGTTTAATACACAGCACCCCCCTAATAGTTTAATACACAGCACCCCCCTAATAGTGTTATACACAGCACCCCCCTAATAGTGTTATACACAGCACCCCCCTAATCGTGTTATACACAGCACCCCCCTAATAGTGTTATACACAGCACCCCCCTAATAGTTTAATACACAGCACCCCCCTAATAGTGTTATACACAGCACCCCCCTTATAGTTTAATACACAGCACCCCCCTAATAGTGTTATACACAGCACCCCCCTAATAGTGTTATACACAGCACCCCTCTAATAGTTTAATACACAGCACCCCCCTAATAGCTTAATACACAGCACCCCCTAATAGTTTAATACACAGCACCCCCTTAATAGTGTTATACACAGCACCCCCCTAATAGTGTTCTACACAGCACCCACCTAATAGTGTTATACACAGCACCCCCCTAATAGTTTAATACACAGCACCCCCCTAATAGTGTTATACACAGCACCCCCTAATAGTGTTATACACAGCACCCCCCTAATAGTTTAATACACAGCAGCCCCCTAATAGTGTTATATACAGCACCCCCCTAATTGTTTAATACACAACACCCCCCTAATAGTTTAATACACAGCACCCCCATAATAGTTTAATACACAGCACTCTCCTAATAGTTTAATACACAGCACTCCCCTAATAGTTTAATACACAGCACCCCCCTAATAGTTTAATACACAGCACCCCCCTAATAGTGTTATACACAGCACCCCCCTAATAGTTTAATACACAGCACCCCCCTAATAGTGTTATACACAGCACCCCTCTAATAGTGTTATACACAGCACCCCCCTAATAGTTTAATACACAGCACCCCCCTAATAGTGTTATACACAGCACCCCCCTAATAGTGTTATACACAGCACCCCTCTAATAGTTTAATACACAGCACCCCCCTAATAGTGTTATACACAGCACCCCATAATAGTGTTATACACAGCACCCCACTAATAGTGTTATACACAGCACCCCCTAATAGTTTAATACACAGCACCCCCTAATAGTGTTATACACAGCACCCCCCTAATAGTGTTATACACAGCACCCCCTAATAGTTTAATACACAGCACCCACTAATAGTGTTATACACAGCACCCCCCTAATAGTGTTATACACAGCACCCCCCTAATAGTTTAATACACAGCACCCCCCTAATAGTGTTATACACAGCACCCCTCTAATAGTTTAATACACAGCACCCCCCTAATAGTGTTATACACAGCACCCCATAATAGTGTTATACACAGCACCCCACTAATAGTGTTATACACAGCACCCCCTAATAGTTTAATACACAGCACCCCCTAATAGTGTTATACACAGCACCCCCCTAATAGTGTTATACACAGCACCCCCTAATAGTTTAATACACAGCACCCACTAATAGTGTTATACACAGCACCCCCCTAATAGTGTTATACACAGCACCCCCCTAATAGTTTAATACACAGCACCCCCCTAATAGTGTTATACACAGCACCCCCCTAATAGTTTAATACACAGCACCCCCCTAATAGTTTAATACACAGCACCCCCCTAATAGTGTTATACACAGCACCCCCCTAATAGTGTTATACACAGCACCCCCCTAATAGTGTTATACAAAGCACACCCCCCTAATAGTTTAATACACAGCACCCCCCTAATAGTGTTATACACAGCACCCCCCTAATAGTTTAATACACAGCACCCCCTAATAGTGTTATACACAGCACCCCCCTAATAGTTTAATACACAGCACCCCCTAATAGTTTAATACACAGCACACCCCTTATAGTTTAATACACAGCACCCCCCTAATAGTGTTATACACAGCACCCCCCTAATAGTGTAATACACAGCACCCCCCTAATAGTGTTATACACAGCAACCCCCTAATAGTGTTATACACATCACCCCCCTAATAGTGTTATACACAGCACCCACCTAATAGTTTTATACACAGCACCCCCCTAATAGTTTAATACACAGCACCCCCCTAATAGTGTTATACACAGCACCCCCCTAATAGTTTAATACACAGCACCCCCCTAATAGTTTAATACACAGCACCCCCCTAATAGTTTAATACACAGCACCCCCCTAATAGCTTAATACACAGCACCCCCCTAATAGTTTAATACACAGCACCCCCCTAATAGTTTAATACACAGCACCCCCCTAATAGCTTAATACACAGCACCCCCTAATAGTTTAATACACAGCACCCCCCAATAGTGTTATACACAGCAACCCTCTAATAGTTTAATACACAGCACCCCCCTAATAGTGTTATACACAGCACCCCCCTAATAGTGTTATACACAGCACCCCCCTAATAGTTTAATACACAGCACCCCCCTAATAGCTTAATACACAGCACCCCCTAATAGTTTAATACACAGCACCCCCCTAATAGTTTAATACACAGCACCCCCCTAATAGCTTAATACACAGCACCCCCTAATAGTTTAATACACAGCACCCCCCAATAGTGTTATACACAGCACCCCTCTAATAGTTTAATACACAGCACCCCCCTAATAGTGTTATACACAGCACCCCTCTAATAGTTTAATACACAGCACCCCCCTAATAGCTTAATACACAGCACCCCCTAATAGTTTAATACACAGCACCCCCCTAATAGTTTAATACACAGCACCCCCCTAATAGCTTAATACACAGCACCCCCTAATAGTTTAATACACAGCACCCCCCAATAGTGTTATACACAGCACCCCTCTAATAGTTTAATACACAGCACCCCCTAATAGTGTTATACATAGCATCCCCCTAATAGTTGAATACACAGCACCCCCTAATAGTTTAATACACAGCACCCCCTAATAGTGTTATACACAGCACCCCCCTAATAGTTTAATACACAGCACCCTCCTAATAGTGTTATACACAGCACCCCCCTAATAGTTTAATGCACAGCACCCTCCTAATAGTTTAATGCACAGCACCCCCCTAATAGTTTAATGCACAGCATCCCCCTAATAGTGTTATGCACAGCACCCCCTAATAGTTTAATGCACAGCACCCCCCTAATAGTGTTATACACAGCACCCCCCTAATAGTGTTATACACAGCACCCCCCTAATAGTTTAATACACAGCACCCCCCTAATAGCCTAATACACAGCAACCCCTAATAGTTTAATACACAGCACCCCCCTAATAGTTTAATACACAGCACCCCCCTAATAGCTTAATACACAGCACCCCCTAATAGTTTAATACACAGCACCCCCCAATAGTGTTATACACAGCACCCCTCTAATAGTTTAATACACAGCACCCCCCTAATAGTGTTATACACAGCACCCCCTAATAGTGTTATACACAGCACCCCCCTAATAGTGTTATACACAGCACCCCCTAATAGTTTAATACACAGCACCCCTCTAATAGTGTTATACACAGCACCCCCCTAATAGTGTTATACACAGCACCCCCCTAATAGTGTAATACACAGCACCCCTCTAATAGTGTTATACACAGCACCCCCCTAATAGTTTAATACACAGCATCCCCCTAATAGTTTAATACACAGCACCCCCTAATAGTTTAATACACAGCACCCTTCTAATAGTTTAATACACAGCACCCCCCTAATAGTGTTATACACAGCACCCCCCTAATAGTTTAATACACAGCACCCCCCTAATAGTGTAATACACAGCACCCCCCTAATAGTGTTATACACAGCACCCCCCTAATAGTTTAATACACAGCACCCCCCTAATAGCTTAATACACAGCACCCCCTAATAGTTTAGTACACAGCACCCCCCTAATAGTTTAATACACAGCACCCCCCTAATAGCTTAATACACAGCACCCCCTAATAGTTTAATACACAGCACCCCCCAATAGTGTTATACACAGCACCCCTCTAATAGTTTAATACACAGCACCCCCCTAATAGTGTTATACACAGCACCCACTAATAGTGTTATACACAGCACCCCACTAATAGTGTTATACACAGCACCCCCTAATAGTTTAAATACACAGCACACCCCTAATAGTGTTATACACAGCACCCCCCTAATAGTGTTATACACAGCACCCCCCTAATAGTTTAATACACAGCACCCCCCCTAATAGTGTTATACACAGCACCCCCCTAATAGTGTTATACACAGCACCCCCCTAATAGTGTTATTACACAGCACCCCCCCCTAATAGTTTAATACACAGCACCCCCCTAATAGTGTTATACACAGCACCCCCCTAATAGTTTAATACACAGCACCCCCCTAATAGTGTTATACAGAGCACCCCCCTAATAGTTTAATACACAGCACCCTCCTAATAGTTTAATACACAGCACCCCCCTAATAGTGTTATACACAGCACCCCCCTAATAGTGTTCTACACAGCACCCTCTAATAGTTTAATACACAGCACCCCCTAATAGTGTTATACACAGCACCCCCCTAATAGTTTAATACACAGCACCCCCTAATAGTTTAATACACAGCACACCCCTAATAGTTTAATACACAGCACCCCCCTAATAGTGTTATACACAGCACCCCCCTAATAGTGTAATACACAGCACTCCCCTAATAGTGTTATACACAGCACCCCCCCTAATAGTGTTATACACATCACCCCCCTAATAGTGTTATACACAGCACCCACCTAATAGTTTTATACACAGCACCCCCCTAATAGTTTAATACACAGCACCCCCCTAATAGTGTTATACACAGCACCCCCCTTATAGTTTAATACACAGCACCCCCCTAATAGTTTAATACACAGCACCCCCCTAATAGTTTAATACACAGCACCCCCCTAATAGCTTAATACACAGCACCCCCCTAATAGTTTAATACACAGCACCCCCCTAATAGTTTAATACACAGCACCCCCCTAATAGCTTAATACACAGCACCCCCTAATAGTTTAATACACAGCACCCCCCAATAGTGTTATACACAGCAACCCTCTAATAGTTTAATACACAGAACCCCCCTAATAACTTAATACACAGCACCCCCTAATAGTTTAATACACAGCACTCCCCTAATAGTTTAATACACAGCACCCCCCTAATAGTTTAATACACAGCACCCCCCTAATAGTGTTATACGCAGCACCCCCTAATAGTGTTATACACAGCACCCCCCTAATAGTTTAATACACAGCACCCCCCTAATAGTGTTATACACAGAACCCCCCCTAATAGTTTAATACACAACACCCCCCTAATAGTTTAATACACAGCACCCCCATAATAGTTTAATACACAGCACTCCCCTAATAGTTGAATACACAGCACTCCCCTAATAGTTTAATACACAGCACCCCCCTAA
>NW_027440798.1:0-61249 GCF_031893055.1 Leptodactylus fuscus | reverse complement strand
TTGGGGACAAATCAAACTCCCGACATGATACAAGTTGCAAGATCACCCAGCTAGCCTATGATGGGCTGTCACTAGATAGGCTTAACTGTCAACTTTCCCATGGCTGCGACCTTCTCAGCCAGAGCTACACTCAAGAATACACGATCAATGAAACCCTATGGGAAAATCAAACTCCGACATGATACAAGTTGCAAGATCACCCAGCTAGCCTATGATGGGCTGTCACTAGATAGGCTTAACTGTCAACTTTCCCATGGCTGCGTCGTTCTCAGCCCGAGCTACACTCAAGAGTAAACGATCAATGAAGCGCTATGGGGAAAAATTAAACTCCTGCCTTGATAGAAGATGCCGAGTAAACGATCAATGAAACTCTATGGGGAAAATCCAACTCCGGCATGATACAAGTTGCAAGATCACCCAGCTAGCCTATGATGGGCTGTCACTAGATAGGCTTAACTGTCAACTTTGTCAACTTTCCCATGGCTGCGACCTTCTCAGCCAGAGCTACACTCAAGAATACACGATCAATGAAACTCTATGGGGAAAATCAAACTCCGACATGATACAAGTTGCAAGATCACCCAGCTAGCCTAAGATGGGCTGTCACTAGATAGGCTTAACTGTCAACTTTCCCATGGCTGCGTCGTTCTCAGCCCGAGCTACACTCAAGAGTACACGATCAATGAAGCGCTATGGGGAAAATTAAACTCCTGCTTGATAGAAGTTGCCGAGTAAACGATCAATGAAACCCTATGGGGAAAATCCAACTCCGGCATGATACAAGTTGCAAGATCACCCAGCTAGCCTATGATGGGCTGTCACTAGATAGGCTTAACTGTCAACTTTCCCATGGCTGCGACCTTCTCAGCCAGAGCTACACTCAAGAATACACGATCAATGAAACCCTATGGGGAAAATCAAACTCCGACATGATACAAGTTGCAAGATCACCCAGCTAGCCTATGATGGGCTGTCACTAGATAGGCTTAACTGTCAACTTTCCCATGGCTGCGACCTTCTCAGCCAGAGCTACACTCAAGAATACACGATCAATGAAACCCTATGGGGAAAATCAAACTCCGACATGATACAAGTTGCAAGATCACCCAGCTAGCCTATGATGGGCTGTCACTAGATAGGCTTAACTGTCAACTTTCCCATGGCTGCGTCGTTCTCAGCCCGAGCTACACTCAAGAGTAAACGATCAATGAAGCGCTATAGGGAAAATTAAACTCCTGCTTGATAGAAGTTGCCGAGTAAACGATCAATGAAACTCTATGGGGAAAATCCAACTCCGGCATGATACAAGTTGCAAGATCACCCAGCTAGCCTATGATGGGCTGTCACTAGATAGGCTTAACTGTCAACTTTCCCATGGCTGCGACCTTCTCAGCCAGAGCTACACTCAAGAATACACGATCAATGAAACCCTATGGGGAAAATCAAACTCCGACATGATACAAGTTGCAAGATCACCCAGCTAGCCTATGATGGGCTGTCACTAGATAGGCTTAACTGTCAACTTTCCCATGGCTGCGACCTTCTCAGCCAGAGCTACACTCAAGAATACACGATCAATGAAACCCTATGGGGAAAATCAAACTCCGACATGATACAAGTTGCAAGATCACCCAGCTAGCCTATGATGGGCTGTCAATAGATAGGCTTAACTGTCAACTTTCCCATGGCTGCGACCTTCTCAGCCAGAGCTACACTCAAGAATACACGATCAATGAAACCCTATGGGGAAAATCAAACTCCGACATGATACAAGTTGCAAGATCACCCAGCTAGCCTATGATGGGCTGTCACTAGATAGGCTTAACTGTCAACTTTCCCATGGCTGCGTCGTTCTCAGCCCGAGCTACACTCAAGAGTAAACGATCAATGAAGCGCTATAGGGAAAATTAAACTCCTGCTTGATAGAAGTTGCCGAGTAAACGATCAATGAAACTCTATGGGGAAAATCCAACTCCGGCATGATACAAGTTGCAAGATCACCCAGCTAGCCTATGATGGGCTGTCACTAGATAGGCTTAACTGTCAACTTTCCCATGGCTGGGACCTTCTCAGCCAGAGCTACACTCAAGAATACACGATCAATGAAACCCTATGGGGAAAATCAAACTCCGACATGATACAAGTTGCAAGATCACCCAGCTAGCCTATGATGGGCTGTCACTAGATAGGCTTAACTGTCAACTTTCCCATGGCTGCGACCTTCTCAGCCAGAGCTACACTCAAGAATACACGATCAATGAAACCCTATGGGGAAAATCAAACTCCGACATGATACAAGTTGCAAGATCACCCAGCTAGCCTATGATGGGCTGTCACTAGATAGGCTTAACTGTCAACTTTCCCATGGCTGCGACCTTCTCAGCCAGAGCTACACTCAAGAATACACGATCAATGAAACCCTATGGGGAAAATCAAACTCCGACATGATACAAGTTGCAAGATCACCCAGCTAGCCTATGATGGGCTGTCACTAGATAGGCTTAACTGTCAACTTTCCCATGGCTGCGTCGTTCTCAGCCCGAGCTACACTCAAGAGTAAACGATCAATGAAGCGCTATAGGGAAAATTAAACTCCTGCTTGATAGAAGTTGCCGAGTAAACGATCAATGAAACTCTATGGGGAAAATCCAACTCCGGCATGATACAAGTTGCAAGATCACCCAGCTAGCCTATGATGGGCTGTCACTAGATAGGCTTAACTGTCAACTTTCCCATGGCTGCGACCTTCTCAGCCAGAGCTACACTCAAGAATACACGATCAATGAAACCCTATGGGGAAAATCAAACTCCGACATGATACAAGTTGCAAGATCACCCAGCTAGCCTATGATGGGCTGTCACTAGATAGGCTTAACTGTCAACTTTCCCATGGCTGCGACCTTCTCAGCCAGAGCTACACTCAAGAATACACGATCAATGAAACCCTATGGGGAAAATCAAACTCCGACATGATACAAGTTGCAAGATCACCCAGCTAGCCTATGATGGGCTGTCAATAGATAGGCTTAACTGTCAACTTTCCCATGGCTGCGACCTTCTCAGCCAGAGCTACACTCAAGAATACACGATCAATGAAACCCTATGGGGAAAATCAAACTCCGACATGATACAAGTTGCAAGATCACCCAGCTAGCCTATGATGGGCTGTCACTAGATAGGCTTAACTGTCAACTTTCCCATGGCTGCGTCGTTCTCAGCCCGAGCTACACTCAAGAGTAAACGATCAATGAAGCGCTATAGGGAAAATTAAACTCCTGCTTGATAGAAGTTGCCGAGTAAACGATCAATGAAACTCTATGGGGAAAATCCAACTCCGGCATGATACAAGTTGCAAGATCACCCAGCTAGCCTATGATGGGCTGTCACTAGATAGGCTTAACTGTCAACTTTCCCATGGCTGGGACCTTCTCAGCCAGAGCTACACTCAAGAATACACGATCAATGAAACCCTATGGGGAAAATCAAACTCCGACATGATACAAGTTGCAAGATCACCCAGCTAGCCTATGATGGGCTGTCACTAGATAGGCTTAACTGTCAACTTTCCCATGGCTGCGTCGTTCTCAGCCCGAGCTACACTCAAGAGTACACGATCAATGAAGCGCTACGGGGAAAATTAAACTCCTGCTTGATAGAAGTTGCCGAGTAAACGATCAATGAAACCCTATGGGGAAAATCCAACTCCGGCATGATACAAGTTGCAAGATCACCCAGCTAGCCTATGATGGGCTGTCACTAGATAGGCTTAACTGTCAACTTTCCCATGGCTGCGTCGTTCTCAGCCCGAGCTACACTCAAGAGTACACGATCAATGAAGCGCTATGGGGAAAATTAAACTCCTGCTTGATAGAAGTTGCCGAGTAAACGATCAATGAAACTCTATGGGGAAAATCCAGCTCCGGCATGATACAAGTTGCAAGATCACCCAGCTAGCCTATGATGGGCTGTCACTAGATAGGCTTAACTGTCAACTTTCCCATGGCTGCGACCTTCTCAGCCAGAGCTACACTCAAGAATACACGATCAATGAAACCCTATGGGGAAAATCAAACTCCGACATGATACAAGTTGCAAGATCACACAGCTAGCCTATGATGGGCTGTCACTAGATAGGCTTAACTGTCAACTTTCCCATGGCTGCGTCGTTCTCAGCCCGAGCTACACTCAAGAGTACACGATCAATGAAGCGCTATGGGGAAAATTAAACTCCTGCTTGATAGAAGTTGCCGAGTAAACGATCAATGAAACTCTATGGGGAAAATCCATCTCCGGCATGATACAAGTTGCAAGATCACCCAGCTAGCCTATGATGGGCTGTCACTAGATAGGCTTAACTGTCAACTTTCCCATGGCTGGGACCTTCTCAGCCAGAGCTACACTCAAGAATACACGATCAATGAAACCCTATGGGGAAAATCAAACTCCGACATGATACAAGTTGCAAGATCACCCAGCTAGCCTATGATGGGCTGTCACTAGATAGGCTTAACTGTCAACTTTCCCATGGCTGCGACCTTCTCAGCCAGAGCTACACTCAAGAATACACGATCAATGAAACCCTATGGGGAAAATCAAACTCCGACATGATACAAGTTGCAAGATCACCCAGCTAGCCTATGATGGGCTGTCACTAGATAGGCTTAACTGTCAACTTTCCCATGGCTGCGTCGTTCTCAGCCCGAGCTACACTCAAGAGTAAACGATCAATGAAGCGCTATGGGGAAAATTAAACTCCTGCTTGATAGAAGATGCCGAGTAAACGATCAATGAAACTCTATGGGGAAAATCCAACTCCGGCATGATACAAGTTGCAAGATCACCCAGCTAGCCTATGATGGGCTGTCACTAGATAGGCTTAACTGTCAACTTTCCCATGGCTGCGACCTTCTCAGCCAGAGCTACACTCAAGAATACACGATCAATGAAACTCTATGGGGAAAATCAAACTCCGACATGATACAAGTTGCAAGATCACCCAGCTAGCCTAAGATGGGCTGTCACTAGATAGGCTTAACTGTCAACTTTCCCATGGCTGCGTCGTTCTCAGCCCGAGCTACACTCAAGAGTACACGATCAATGAAGCGCTATGGGGAAAATTAAACTCCTGCTTGATAGAAGTTGCCGAGTAAACGATCAATGAAACCCTATGGGGAAAATCCAACTCCGGCATGATACAAGTTGCAAGATCACCCAGCTAGCCTATGATGGGCTGTCACTAGATAGGCTTAACTGTCAACTTTCCCATGGCTGCGACCTTCTCAGCCAGAGCTACACTCAAGAATACACGATCAATGAAACCCTATGGGGAAAATCAAACTCCGACATGATACAAGTTGCAAGATCACCCAGCTAGCCTATGATGGGCTGTCACTAGATAGGCTTAACTGTCAACTTTCCCATGGCTGCGACCTTCTCAGCCAGAGCTACACTCAAGAATACACGATCAATGAAACCCTATGGGGAAAATCAAACTCCGACATGATACAAGTTGCAAGATCACCCAGCTAGCCTATGATGGGCTGTCACTAGATAGGCTTAACTGTCAACTTTCCCATGGCTGCGTCGTTCTCAGCCCGAGCTACACTCAAGAGTAAACGATCAATGAAGCGCTATAGGGAAAATTAAACTCCTGCTTGATAGAAGTTGCCGAGTAAACGATCAATGAAACTCTATGGGGAAAATCCAACTCCGGCATGATACAAGTTGCAAGATCACCCAGCTAGCCTATGATGGGCTGTCACTAGATAGGCTTAACTGTCAACTTTCCCATGGCTGCGACCTTCTCAGCCAGAGCTACACTCAAGAATACACGATCAATGAAACCCTATGGGGAAAATCAAACTCCGACATGATACAAGTTGCAAGATCACCCAGCTAGCCTATGATGGGCTGTCACTAGATAGGCTTAACTGTCAACTTTCCCATGGCTGCGACCTTCTCAGCCAGAGCTACACTCAAGAATACACGATCAATGAAACCCTATGGGGAAAATCAAACTCCGACATGATACAAGTTGCAAGATCACCCAGCTAGCCTATGATGGGCTGTCAATAGATAGGCTTAACTGTCAACTTTCCCATGGCTGCGACCTTCTCAGCCAGAGCTACACTCAAGAATACACGATCAATGAAACCCTATGGGGAAAATCAAACTCCGACATGATACAAGTTGCAAGATCACCCAGCTAGCCTATGATGGGCTGTCACTAGATAGGCTTAACTGTCAACTTTCCCATGGCTGCGTCGTTCTCAGCCCGAGCTACACTCAAGAGTAAACGATCAATGAAGCGCTATAGGGAAAATTAAACTCCTGCTTGATAGAAGTTGCCGAGTAAACGATCAATGAAACTCTATGGGGAAAATCCAACTCCGGCATGATACAAGTTGCAAGATCACCCAGCTAGCCTATGATGGGCTGTCACTAGATAGGCTTAACTGTCAACTTTCCCATGGCTGGGACCTTCTCAGCCAGAGCTACACTCAAGAATACACGATCAATGAAACCCTATGGGGAAAATCAAACTCCGACATGATACAAGTTGCAAGATCACCCAGCTAGCCTATGATGGGCTGTCACTAGATAGGCTTAACTGTCAACTTTCCCATGGCTGCGACCTTCTCAGCCAGAGCTACACTCAAGAATACACGATCAATGAAACCCTATGGGGAAAATCAAACTCCGACATGATACAAGTTGCAAGATCACCCAGCTAGCCTATGATGGGCTGTCACTAGATAGGCTTAACTGTCAACTTTCCCATGGCTGCGACCTTCTCAGCCAGAGCTACACTCAAGAATACACGATCAATGAAACCCTATGGGGAAAATCAAACTCCGACATGATACAAGTTGCAAGATCACCCAGCTAGCCTATGATGGGCTGTCACTAGATAGGCTTAACTGTCAACTTTCCCATGGCTGCGTCGTTCTCAGCCCGAGCTACACTCAAGAGTAAACGATCAATGAAGCGCTATAGGGAAAATTAAACTCCTGCTTGATAGAAGTTGCCGAGTAAACGATCAATGAAACTCTATGGGGAAAATCCAACTCCGGCATGATACAAGTTGCAAGATCACCCAGCTAGCCTATGATGGGCTGTCACTAGATAGGCTTAACTGTCAACTTTCCCATGGCTGCGACCTTCTCAGCCAGAGCTACACTCAAGAATACACGATCAATGAAACCCTATGGGGAAAATCAAACTCCGACATGATACAAGTTGCAAGATCACCCAGCTAGCCTATGATGGGCTGTCACTAGATAGGCTTAACTGTCAACTTTCCCATGGCTGCGACCTTCTCAGCCAGAGCTACACTCAAGAATACACGATCAATGAAACCCTATGGGGAAAATCAAACTCCGACATGATACAAGTTGCAAGATCACCCAGCTAGCCTATGATGGGCTGTCAATAGATAGGCTTAACTGTCAACTTTCCCATGGCTGCGACCTTCTCAGCCAGAGCTACACTCAAGAATACACGATCAATGAAACCCTATGGGGAAAATCAAACTCCGACATGATACAAGTTGCAAGATCACCCAGCTAGCCTATGATGGGCTGTCACTAGATAGGCTTAACTGTCAACTTTCCCATGGCTGCGTCGTTCTCAGCCCGAGCTACACTCAAGAGTAAACGATCAATGAAGCGCTATAGGGAAAATTAAACTCCTGCTTGATAGAAGTTGCCGAGTAAACGATCAATGAAACTCTATGGGGAAAATCCAACTCCGGCATGATACAAGTTGCAAGATCACCCAGCTAGCCTATGATGGGCTGTCACTAGATAGGCTTAACTGTCAACTTTCCCATGGCTGGGACCTTCTCAGCCAGAGCTACACTCAAGAATACACGATCAATGAAACCCTATGGGGAAAATCAAACTCCGACATGATACAAGTTGCAAGATCACCCAGCTAGCCTATGATGGGCTGTCACTAGATAGGCTTAACTGTCAACTTTCCCATGGCTGCGTCGTTCTCAGCCCGAGCTACACTCAAGAGTACACGATCAATGAAGCGCTACGGGGAAAATTAAACTCCTGCTTGATAGAAGTTGCCGAGTAAACGATCAATGAAACCCTATGGGGAAAATCCAACTCCGGCATGATACAAGTTGCAAGATCACCCAGCTAGCCTATGATGGGCTGTCACTAGATAGGCTTAACTGTCAACTTTCCCATGGCTGCGTCGTTCTCAGCCCGAGCTACACTCAAGAGTACACGATCAATGAAGCGCTATGGGGAAAATTAAACTCCTGCTTGATAGAAGTTGCCGAGTAAACGATCAATGAAACTCTATGGGGAAAATCCAGCTCCGGCATGATACAAGTTGCAAGATCACCCAGCTAGCCTATGATGGGCTGTCACTAGATAGGCTTAACTGTCAACTTTCCCATGGCTGCGACCTTCTCAGCCAGAGCTACACTCAAGAATACACGATCAATGAAACCCTATGGGGAAAATCAAACTCCGACATGATACAAGTTGCAAGATCACACAGCTAGCCTATGATGGGCTGTCACTAGATAGGCTTAACTGTCAACTTTCCCATGGCTGCGTCGTTCTCAGCCCGAGCTACACTCAAGAGTACACGATCAATGAAGCGCTATGGGGAAAATTAAACTCCTGCTTGATAGAAGTTGCCGAGTAAACGATCAATGAAACTCTATGGGGAAAATCCATCTCCGGCATGATACAAGTTGCAAGATCACCCAGCTAGCCTATGATGGGCTGTCACTAGATAGGCTTAACTGTCAACTTTCCCATGGCTGGGACCTTCTCAGCCAGAGCTACACTCAAGAATACACGATCAATGAAACCCTATGGGGAAAATCAAACTCCGACATGATACAAGTTGCAAGATCACCCAGCTAGCCTATGATGGGCTGTCACTAGATAGGCTTAACTGTCAACTTTCCCATGGCTGCGACCTTCTCAGCCAGAGCTACACTCAAGAATACACGATCAATGAAACCCTATGGGGAAAATCAAACTCCGACATGATACAAGTTGCAAGATCACCCAGCTAGCCTATGATGGGCTGTCACTAGATAGGCTTAACTGTCAACTTTCCCATGGCTGCGTCGTTCTCAGCCCGAGCTACACTCAAGAGTAAACGATCAATGAAGCGCTATGGGGAAAATTAAACTCCTGCTTGATAGAAGATGCCGAGTAAACGATCAATGAAACTCTATGGGGAAAATCCAACTCCGGCATGATACAAGTTGCAAGATCACCCAGCTAGCCTATGATGGGCTGTCACTAGATAGGCTTAACTGTCAACTTTCCCATGGCTGCGACCTTCTCAGCCAGAGCTACACTCAAGAATACACGATCAATGAAACTCTATGGGGAAAATCAAACTCCGACATGATACAAGTTGCAAGATCACCCAGCTAGCCTAAGATGGGCTGTCACTAGATAGGCTTAACTGTCAACTTTCCCATGGCTGCGTCGTTCTCAGCCCGAGCTACACTCAAGAGTACACGATCAATGAAGCGCTATGGGGAAAATTAAACTCCTGCTTGATAGAAGTTGCCGAGTAAACGATCAATGAAACCCTATGGGGAAAATCCAACTCCGGCATGATACAAGTTGCAAGATCACCCAGCTAGCCTATGATGGGCTGTCACTAGATAGGCTTAACTGTCAACTTTCCCATGGCTGCGACCTTCTCAGCCAGAGCTACACTCAAGAATACACGATCAATGAAACCCTATGGGGAAAATCAAACTCCGACATGATACAAGTTGCAAGATCACCCAGCTAGCCTATGATGGGCTGTCACTAGATAGGCTTAACTGTCAACTTTCCCATGGCTGCGACCTTCTCAGCCAGAGCTACACTCAAGAATACACGATCAATGAAACCCTATGGGGAAAATCAAACTCCGACATGATACAAGTTGCAAGATCACCCAGCTAGCCTATGATGGGCTGTCACTAGATAGGCTTAACTGTCAACTTTCCCATGGCTGCGTCGTTCTCAGCCCGAGCTACACTCAAGAGTAAACGATCAATGAAGCGCTATAGGGAAAATTAAACTCCTGCTTGATAGAAGTTGCCGAGTAAACGATCAATGAAACTCTATGGGGAAAATCCAACTCCGGCATGATACAAGTTGCAAGATCACCCAGCTAGCCTATGATGGGCTGTCACTAGATAGGCTTAACTGTCAACTTTCCCATGGCTGCGACCTTCTCAGCCAGAGCTACACTCAAGAATACACGATCAATGAAACCCTATGGGGAAAATCAAACTCCGACATGATACAAGTTGCAAGATCACCCAGCTAGCCTATGATGGGCTGTCACTAGATAGGCTTAACTGTCAACTTTCCCATGGCTGCGACCTTCTCAGCCAGAGCTACACTCAAGAATACACGATCAATGAAACCCTATGGGGAAAATCAAACTCCGACATGATACAAGTTGCAAGATCACCCAGCTAGCCTATGATGGGCTGTCAATAGATAGGCTTAACTGTCAACTTTCCCATGGCTGCGACCTTCTCAGCCAGAGCTACACTCAAGAATACACGATCAATGAAACCCTATGGGGAAAATCAAACTCCGACATGATACAAGTTGCAAGATCACCCAGCTAGCCTATGATGGGCTGTCACTAGATAGGCTTAACTGTCAACTTTCCCATGGCTGCGTCGTTCTCAGCCCGAGCTACACTCAAGAGTAAACGATCAATGAAGCGCTATAGGGAAAATTAAACTCCTGCTTGATAGAAGTTGCCGAGTAAACGATCAATGAAACTCTATGGGGAAAATCCAACTCCGGCATGATACAAGTTGCAAGATCACCCAGCTAGCCTATGATGGGCTGTCACTAGATAGGCTTAACTGTCAACTTTCCCATGGCTGGGACCTTCTCAGCCAGAGCTACACTCAAGAATACACGATCAATGAAACCCTATGGGGAAAATCAAACTCCGACATGATACAAGTTGCAAGATCACCCAGCTAGCCTATGATGGGCTGTCACTAGATAGGCTTAACTGTCAACTTTCCCATGGCTGCGACCTTCTCAGCCAGAGCTACACTCAAGAATACACGATCAATGAAACCCTATGGGGAAAATCAAACTCCGACATGATACAAGTTGCAAGATCACCCAGCTAGCCTATGATGGGCTGTCACTAGATAGGCTTAACTGTCAACTTTCCCATGGCTGCGACCTTCTCAGCCAGAGCTACACTCAAGAATACACGATCAATGAAACCCTATGGGGAAAATCAAACTCCGACATGATACAAGTTGCAAGATCACCCAGCTAGCCTATGATGGGCTGTCACTAGATAGGCTTAACTGTCAACTTTCCCATGGCTGCGTCGTTCTCAGCCCGAGCTACACTCAAGAGTAAACGATCAATGAAGCGCTATAGGGAAAATTAAACTCCTGCTTGATAGAAGTTGCCGAGTAAACGATCAATGAAACTCTATGGGGAAAATCCAACTCCGGCATGATACAAGTTGCAAGATCACCCAGCTAGCCTATGATGGGCTGTCACTAGATAGGCTTAACTGTCAACTTTCCCATGGCTGCGACCTTCTCAGCCAGAGCTACACTCAAGAATACACGATCAATGAAACCCTATGGGGAAAATCAAACTCCGACATGATACAAGTTGCAAGATCACCCAGCTAGCCTATGATGGGCTGTCACTAGATAGGCTTAACTGTCAACTTTCCCATGGCTGCGACCTTCTCAGCCAGAGCTACACTCAAGAATACACGATCAATGAAACCCTATGGGGAAAATCAAACTCCGACATGATACAAGTTGCAAGATCACCCAGCTAGCCTATGATGGGCTGTCAATAGATAGGCTTAACTGTCAACTTTCCCATGGCTGCGACCTTCTCAGCCAGAGCTACACTCAAGAATACACGATCAATGAAACCCTATGGGGAAAATCAAACTCCGACATGATACAAGTTGCAAGATCACCCAGCTAGCCTATGATGGGCTGTCACTAGATAGGCTTAACTGTCAACTTTCCCATGGCTGCGTCGTTCTCAGCCCGAGCTACACTCAAGAGTAAACGATCAATGAAGCGCTATAGGGAAAATTAAACTCCTGCTTGATAGAAGTTGCCGAGTAAACGATCAATGAAACTCTATGGGGAAAATCCAACTCCGGCATGATACAAGTTGCAAGATCACCCAGCTAGCCTATGATGGGCTGTCACTAGATAGGCTTAACTGTCAACTTTCCCATGGCTGGGACCTTCTCAGCCAGAGCTACACTCAAGAATACACGATCAATGAAACCCTATGGGGAAAATCAAACTCCGACATGATACAAGTTGCAAGATCACCCAGCTAGCCTATGATGGGCTGTCACTAGATAGGCTTAACTGTCAACTTTCCCATGGCTGCGACCTTCTCAGCCAGAGCTACACTCAAGAATACACGATCAATGAAACCCTATGGGGAAAATCAAACTCCGACATGATACAAGTTGCAAGATCACCCAGCTAGCCTATGATGGGCTGTCACTAGATAGGCTTAACTGTCAACTTTCCCATGGCTGCGACCTTCTCAGCCAGAGCTACACTCAAGAATACACGATCAATGAAACCCTATGGGGAAAATCAAACTCCGACATGATACAAGTTGCAAGATCACCCAGCTAGCCTATGATGGGCTGTCACTAGATAGGCTTAACTGTCAACTTTCCCATGGCTGCGACCTTCTCAGCCAGAGCTACACTCAAGAATACACGATCAATGAAACCCTATGGAGAAAATCAAACTCCGACATGATACAAGTTGCAAGATCACCCAGCTAGCCTATGATGGGCTGTCACTAGATAGGCTTAACTGTCAACTTTCCCATGGCTGCGTCGTTCTCAGCCCGAGCTACATCCAAGAGTACACGATCAATGAAGCGCTATGGGGAAAATTAAACTCCTGCTTGATAGAAGTTGCCGAGTAAACGATCAATGAAACTCTATGGGGAAAATCCAACTCCGGCATGATACAAGTTGCAAGATCACCCAGCTAGCCTATGATGGGCTGTCACTAGATAGGCTTAACTGTCAACTTTCCCATGGCTGGGACCTTCTCAGCCAGAGCTACACTCAAGAATACACGATCAATGAAAACCCTATGGAGAAGATCAAACTCCGACATGATACAAGTTGCAGATCACCCAGCTAGCCTATGATGGGCTGTCACTAGATAGGCTTAACTGTCAACTTTCCCATGGCTGCGTCGTTCTCAGCCCGAGCTACACTCAAGAGTACACGATCAATGAAGCGCTATGGGGAAAATTAAACTCCTGCTTGATAGAAGTTGCCGAGTAAACGATCAATGAAACTCTATGGGGAAAATCCAACTCCGGCATGATACAAGTTGCAAGATCACCCAGCTAGCCTATGATGGGCTGTCACTAGATAGGCTTAACTGTCAACTTTCCCATGGCTGGGACCTTCTCAGCCAGAGCTACACTCAAGAATACACGATCAATGAAACCCTATGGGGAAAATCAAACTCCGACATGATACAAGTTGCAAGATCACCCAGCTAGCCTATGATGGGCTGTCACTAGATAGGCTTAACTGTCAACTTTCCCATGGCTGCGACCTTCTCAGCCAGAGCTACACTCAAGAATACACGATCAATGAAACCCTATGGGGAAAATCAAACTCCGACATGATACAAGTTGCAAGATCACCCAGCTAGCCTATGATGGGCTGTCACTAGATAGGCTTAACTGTCAACTTTCCCATGGCTGCGACCTTCTCAGCCAGAGCTACACTCAAGAATACACGATCAATGAAACCCTATGGGGAAAATCAAACTCCGACATGATACAAGTTGCAAGATCACCCAGCTAGCCTATGATGGGCTGTCACTAGATAGGCTTAACTGTCAACTTTCCCATGGCTGCGTCGTTCTCAGCCCGAGCTACACTCAAGAGTACACGATCAATGAAGCGCTACGGGGAAAATTAAACTCCTGCTTGATAGAAGTTGCCGAGTAAACGATCAATGAAACCCTATGGGGAAAATCCAACTCCGGCATGATACAAGTTGCAAGATCACCCAGCTAGCCTATGATGGGCTGTCACTAGATAGGCTTAACTGTCAACTTTCCCATGGCTGCGACCTTCTCAGCCAGAGCTACACTCAAGAATACACGATCAATGAAACCCTATGGGGAAAATCAAACTCCGACATGATACAAGTTGCAAGATCACCCAGCTAGCCTATGATGGACTGTCACTAGATATGCTTAACTGTCAACTTTCCCATGGCTGCGTCGTTCTCAGCCCGAGCTACACTCAAGAGTACACGATCAATGAAGCGCTACGGGGAAAATTAAACTCCTGCTTGATAGAAGTTGCCGAGTAAACGATCAATGAAACTCTATGGGGAAAATCCAACTCCGGCATGAGACAAGTTGCAAGATCACCCAGCTAGCCTATGATGGGCTGTCACTAGATAGGCTTAACTGTCAACTTTCCCATGGCTGCGACCTTCTCAGCCAGAGCTACACTCAAGAATACACGATCAATGAAACCCTATGGGGAAAATCAAACTCCGACATGATACAAGTTGCAAGATCACCCAGCTAGCCTATGATGGGCTGTCACTAGACAGGCTTAACTGTCAACTTTCCCATGGCTGCGACCTTCTCAGCCAGAGCTACACTCAAGAATACACGATCAATGAAACCCTATGGGGAAAATCAAACTCCGACATGATACAAGTTGCAAGATCACCCAGCTAGCCTATGATGGGCTGTCACTAGATATGCTTAACTGTCAACTTTCCCATGGCTGCGTCGTTCTCAGCCCGAGCTACACTCAAGAGTACACGATCAATGAAGCGCTATGGGGAAAATTAAACTCCTGCTTGATAGAAGTTGCCGAGTAAACGAACAATGAAACTCTATGGGGAAAATCCAGCTCCGGCATGATACAAGTTGCAAGATCACCCAGCTAGCCTATGATGGGCTGTCACTAGATAGGCTTAACTGTCAACTTTCCCATGGCTGCGACCTTCTCAGCCAGAGCTACACTCAAGAATACACGATCAATGAAACCCTATGGGGAAAATCAAACTCCGACATGATACAAGTTGCAAGATCACCCAGCTAGCCTATGATGGGCTGTCACTAGATAGGCTTAACTGTCAACTTTCCCATGGCTGCGACCTTCTCAGCCAGAGCTACACTCAAGAATACACGATCAATGAAACCCTATGGGGAAAATCAAACTCCGACATGATACAAGTTGCAAGATCACCCAGCTAGCCTATGATGGGCTGTCACTAGATAGGCTTAACTGTCAACTTTCCCATGGCTGCGTCGTTCTCAGCCCGAGCTACACTCAAGAGTACACGATCAATGAAGCGCTACGGGGAAAATTAAACTCCTGCTTGATAGAAGTTGCCGAGTAAACGATAAATGAAACCCTATGGGGAAAATCCAACTCCGGCATGATACAAGTTGCAAGATCACCCAGCTAGCCTATGATGGGCTGTCACTAGATAGGCTTAACTGTCAACTTTCCCATGGCTGCGACCTTCTCAGCCAGAGCTACACTCAAGAATACACGATCAATGAAACCCTATGGGGAAAATCAAACTCCGACATGATACAAGTTGCAAGATCACCCAGCTAGCCTATGATGGGCTGTCACTAGATAGGCTTAACTGTCAACTTTCCCATGGCTGCGACCTTCTCAGCCAGAGCTACACTCAAGAATACACGATCAATGAAACCCTATGGGGAAAATCAAACTCCGACATGATACAAGTTGCAAGATCACCCAGCTAGCCTATGATGGGCTGTCACTAGATAGGCTTAATTGTCAACTTTCCCATGGCTGCGACCTTCTCAGCCAGAGCTTCACTCAAGAATACACGATCAATGAAACCCTATGGGGAAAATCAAACTCCGACATGATACAAGTTGCAAGATCACCCAGCTAGCCTATGATGGGCTGTCACTAGATAGGCTTAACTGTCAACTTTCCCATGGCTGCGTCGTTCTCAGCCCGAGCTACACTCAAGAGTACACGATCAATGAAGCGCTACGGGGAAAATTAAACTCCTGCTTGATAGAAGTTGCCGAGTAAACGATCAATGAAACCCTATGGGGAAAATCCAACTCCGGCATGATACAAGTTGCAAGATCACCCAGCTAGCCTATGATGGGCTGTCACTAGATAGGCTTAACTGTCAACTTTCCCATGGCTGCGTCGTTCTCAGCCCGAGCTACACTCAAGAGTACACGATCAATGAAGCGCTATGGGGAAAATTAAACTCCTGCTTGATAGAAGTTGCCGAGTAAACGATCAATGAAACTCTATGGGGAAAATCCAGCTCCGGCATGATACAAGTTGCAAGATCACCCAGCTAGCCTATGATGGGCTGTCACTAGATAGGCTTAACTGTCAACTTTCCCATGGCTGCGACCTTCTCAGCCAGAGCTACACTCAAGAATACACGATCAATGAAACCCTATGGGGAAAATCAAACTCCGACATGATACAAGTTGCAAGATCACACAGCTAGCCTATGATGGGCTGTCACTAGATAGGCTTAACTGTCAACTTTCCCATGGCTGCGTCGTTCTCAGCCCGAGCTACACTCAAGAGTACACGATCAATGAAGCGCTATGGGGAAAATTAAACTCCTGCTTGATAGAAGTTGCCGAGTAAACGATCAATGAAACTCTATGGGGAAAATCCATCTCCGGCATGATACAAGTTGCAAGATCACCCAGCTAGCCTATGATGGGCTGTCACTAGATAGGCTTAACTGTCAACTTTCCCATGGCTGGGACCTTCTCAGCCAGAGCTACACTCAAGAATACACGATCAATGAAACCCTATGGGGAAAATCAAACTCCGACATGATACAAGTTGCAAGATCACCCAGCTAGCCTATGATGGGCTGTCACTAGATAGGCTTAACTGTCAACTTTCCCATGGCTGCGACCTTCTCAGCCAGAGCTACACTCAAGAATACACGATCAATGAAACCCTATGGGGAAAATCAAACTCCGACATGATACAAGTTGCAAGATCACCCAGCTAGCCTATGATGGGCTGTCACTAGATGGGCTTAACTGTCAACTTTCCCATGGCTGCGTCGTTCTCAGCCCGAGCTACACTCAAGAGTAAACGATCAATGAAGCGCTATGGGGAAAATTAAACTCCTGCTTGATAGAAGATGCCGAGTAAACGATCAATGAA
This sequence comes from Leptodactylus fuscus, assembly GCF_031893055.1. NCBI lineage: Eukaryota > Metazoa > Chordata > Amphibia > Anura > Leptodactylidae > Leptodactylus > Leptodactylus fuscus. The sequence continues at coordinate 44,012 of NW_027440798.1, read as the reverse complement.
ACTCTATGGGGAAAATCCAACTCCGGCATGATACAAGTTGCAAGATCACCCAGCTAGCCTATGATGGGCTGTCACTAGATAGGCTTAACTGTCAACTTTCCCATGGCTGCGACCTTCTCAGCCAGAGCTACACTCAAGAATACACGATCAATGAAACTCTATGGGGAAAATCAAACTCCGACATGATACAAGTTGCAAGATCACCCAGCTAGCCTAAGATGGGCTGTCACTAGATAGGCTTAACTGTCAACTTTCCCATGGCTGCGTCGTTCTCAGCCCGAGCTACACTCAAGAGTACACGATCAATGAAGCGCTATGGGGAAAATTAAACTCCTGCTTGATAGAAGTTGCCGAGTAAACGATCAATGAAACCCTATGGGGAAAATCCAACTCCGGCATGATACAAGTTGCAAGATCACCCAGCTAGCCTATGATGGGCTGTCACTAGATAGGCTTAACTGTCAACTTTCCCATGGCTGCGACCTTCTCAGCCAGAGCTACACTCAAGAATACACGATCAATGAAACCCTATGGGGAAAATCAAACTCCGACATGATACAAGTTGCAAGATCACCCAGCTAGCCTATGATGGGCTGTCACTAGATAGGCTTAACTGTCAACTTTCCCATGGCTGCGACCTTCTCAGCCAGAGCTACACTCAAGAATACACGATCAATGAAACCCTATGGGGAAAATCAAACTCCGACATGATACAAGTTGCAAGATCACCCAGCTAGCCTATGATGGGCTGTCACTAGATAGGCTTAACTGTCAACTTTCCCATGGCTGCGTCGTTCTCAGCCCGAGCTACACTCAAGAGTAAACGATCAATGAAGCGCTATAGGGAAAATTAAACTCCTGCTTGATAGAAGTTGCCGAGTAAACGATCAATGAAACTCTATGGGGAAAATCCAACTCCGGCATGATACAAGTTGCAAGATCACCCAGCTAGCCTATGATGGGCTGTCACTAGATAGGCTTAACTGTCAACTTTCCCATGGCTGCGACCTTCTCAGCCAGAGCTACACTCAAGAATACACGATCAATGAAACCCTATGGGGAAAATCAAACTCCGACATGATACAAGTTGCAAGATCACCCAGCTAGCCTATGATGGGCTGTCACTAGATAGGCTTAACTGTCAACTTTCCCATGGCTGCGACCTTCTCAGCCAGAGCTACACTCAAGAATACACGATCAATGAAACCCTATGGGGAAAATCAAACTCCGACATGATACAAGTTGCAAGATCACCCAGCTAGCCTATGATGGGCTGTCAATAGATAGGCTTAACTGTCAACTTTCCCATGGCTGCGACCTTCTCAGCCAGAGCTACACTCAAGAATACACGATCAATGAAACCCTATGGGGAAAATCAAACTCCGACATGATACAAGTTGCAAGATCACCCAGCTAGCCTATGATGGGCTGTCACTAGATAGGCTTAACTGTCAACTTTCCCATGGCTGCGTCGTTCTCAGCCCGAGCTACACTCAAGAGTAAACGATCAATGAAGCGCTATAGGGAAAATTAAACTCCTGCTTGATAGAAGTTGCCGAGTAAACGATCAATGAAACTCTATGGGGAAAATCCAACTCCGGCATGATACAAGTTGCAAGATCACCCAGCTAGCCTATGATGGGCTGTCACTAGATAGGCTTAACTGTCAACTTTCCCATGGCTGGGACCTTCTCAGCCAGAGCTACACTCAAGAATACACGATCAATGAAACCCTATGGGGAAAATCAAACTCCGACATGATACAAGTTGCAAGATCACCCAGCTAGCCTATGATGGGCTGTCACTAGATAGGCTTAACTGTCAACTTTCCCATGGCTGCGACCTTCTCAGCCAGAGCTACACTCAAGAATACACGATCAATGAAACCCTATGGGGAAAATCAAACTCCGACATGATACAAGTTGCAAGATCACCCAGCTAGCCTATGATGGGCTGTCACTAGATAGGCTTAACTGTCAACTTTCCCATGGCTGCGACCTTCTCAGCCAGAGCTACACTCAAGAATACACGATCAATGAAACCCTATGGGGAAAATCAAACTCCGACATGATACAAGTTGCAAGATCACCCAGCTAGCCTATGATGGGCTGTCACTAGATAGGCTTAACTGTCAACTTTCCCATGGCTGCGTCGTTCTCAGCCCGAGCTACACTCAAGAGTAAACGATCAATGAAGCGCTATAGGGAAAATTAAACTCCTGCTTGATAGAAGTTGCCGAGTAAACGATCAATGAAACTCTATGGGGAAAATCCAACTCCGGCATGATACAAGTTGCAAGATCACCCAGCTAGCCTATGATGGGCTGTCACTAGATAGGCTTAACTGTCAACTTTCCCATGGCTGCGACCTTCTCAGCCAGAGCTACACTCAAGAATACACGATCAATGAAACCCTATGGGGAAAATCAAACTCCGACATGATACAAGTTGCAAGATCACCCAGCTAGCCTATGATGGGCTGTCACTAGATAGGCTTAACTGTCAACTTTCCCATGGCTGCGACCTTCTCAGCCAGAGCTACACTCAAGAATACACGATCAATGAAACCCTATGGGGAAAATCAAACTCCGACATGATACAAGTTGCAAGATCACCCAGCTAGCCTATGATGGGCTGTCAATAGATAGGCTTAACTGTCAACTTTCCCATGGCTGCGACCTTCTCAGCCAGAGCTACACTCAAGAATACACGATCAATGAAACCCTATGGGGAAAATCAAACTCCGACATGATACAAGTTGCAAGATCACCCAGCTAGCCTATGATGGGCTGTCACTAGATAGGCTTAACTGTCAACTTTCCCATGGCTGCGTCGTTCTCAGCCCGAGCTACACTCAAGAGTAAACGATCAATGAAGCGCTATAGGGAAAATTAAACTCCTGCTTGATAGAAGTTGCCGAGTAAACGATCAATGAAACTCTATGGGGAAAATCCAACTCCGGCATGATACAAGTTGCAAGATCACCCAGCTAGCCTATGATGGGCTGTCACTAGATAGGCTTAACTGTCAACTTTCCCATGGCTGGGACCTTCTCAGCCAGAGCTACACTCAAGAATACACGATCAATGAAACCCTATGGGGAAAATCAAACTCCGACATGATACAAGTTGCAAGATCACCCAGCTAGCCTATGATGGGCTGTCACTAGATAGGCTTAACTGTCAACTTTCCCATGGCTGCGACCTTCTCAGCCAGAGCTACACTCAAGAATACACGATCAATGAAACCCTATGGGGAAAATCAAACTCCGACATGATACAAGTTGCAAGATCACCCAGCTAGCCTATGATGGGCTGTCACTAGATAGGCTTAACTGTCAACTTTCCCATGGCTGCGACCTTCTCAGCCAGAGCTACACTCAAGAATACACGATCAATGAAACCCTATGGGGAAAATCAAACTCCGACATGATACAAGTTGCAAGATCACCCAGCTAGCCTATGATGGGCTGTCACTAGATAGGCTTAACTGTCAACTTTCCCATGGCTGCGACCTTCTCAGCCAGAGCTACACTCAAGAATACACGATCAATGAAACCCTATGGAGAAAATCAAACTCCGACATGATACAAGTTGCAAGATCACCCAGCTAGCCTATGATGGGCTGTCACTAGATAGGCTTAACTGTCAACTTTCCCATGGCTGCGTCGTTCTCAGCCCGAGCTACATCCAAGAGTACACGATCAATGAAGCGCTATGGGGAAAATTAAACTCCTGCTTGATAGAAGTTGCCGAGTAAACGATCAATGAAACTCTATGGGGAAAATCCAACTCCGGCATGATACAAGTTGCAAGATCACCCAGCTAGCCTATGATGGGCTGTCACTAGATAGGCTTAACTGTCAACTTTCCCATGGCTGGGACCTTCTCAGCCAGAGCTACACTCAAGAATACACGATCAATGAAACCCTATGGAGAAGATCAAACTCCGACATGATACAAGTTGCAAGATCACCCAGCTAGCCTATGATGGGCTGTCACTAGATAGGCTTAACTGTCAACTTTCCCATGGCTGCGTCGTTCTCAGCCCGAGCTACACTCAAGAGTACACGATCAATGAAGCGCTATGGGGAAAATTAAACTCCTGCTTGATAGAAGTTGCCGAGTAAACGATCAATGAAACTCTATGGGGAAAATCCAACTCCGGCATGATACAAGTTGCAAGATCACCCAGCTAGCCTATGATGGGCTGTCACTAGATAGGCTTAACTGTCAACTTTCCCATGGCTGGGACCTTCTCAGCCAGAGCTACACTCAAGAATACACGATCAATGAAACCCTATGGGGAAAATCAAACTCCGACATGATACAAGTTGCAAGATCACCCAGCTAGCCTATGATGGGCTGTCACTAGATAGGCTTAACTGTCAACTTTCCCATGGCTGCGTCGTTCTCAGCCCGAGCTACACTCAAGAGTACACGATCAATGAAGCGCTATGGGGAAAATTAAACTCCTGCTTGATAGAAGTTGCCGAGTAAACGATCAATGAAACTCTATGGGGAAAATCCAACTCCGGCATGATACAAGTTGCAAGATCACCCAGCTAGCCTATGATGGGCTGTCACTAGATAGGCTTAACTGTCAACTTTCCCATGGCTGGGACCTTCTCAGCCAGAGCTACGCTCAAGAATACACGATCAATGAAACCCTATGGGGAAAATCAAACTCCGACATGATACAAGTTGCAAGATCACCCAGCTAGCCTATGATGGGCTGTCACTAGATAGGCTTAACTGTCAACTTTCCCATGGCTGCGTCGTTCTCAGCCCGAGCTACACTCAAGAGTACACGATCAATGAAGCGCTATGGGGAAAATTAAACTCCTGCTTGATAGAAGTTGCCGAGTAAACGATCAATGAAACCCTATGGGGAAAATCCAACTCCGGCATGATACAAGTTGCAAGATCACCCAGCTAGCCTATGATGGGCTGTCACTAGATAGGCTTAACTGTCAACTTTCACATGGCTGCGACCTTCTCAGCCAGAGCTACACTCAAGAATACACGATCAATGAAACTCTATGGGGAAAATCAAACTCCGACATGATACAAGTTGCAAGATCACCCAGCTAGCCTATGATGGGCTGTCACTAGATAGGCTTAACTGTCAACTTTCCCATGGCTGCGACCTTCTCAGCCAGAGCTACACTCAAGAATACACGATCAATGATACCCTATGGGGAAAATCAAACTCCGACATGATACAAGTTGCAAGATCACCCAGCTAGCCTATGATGGGCTGTCACTAGATAGGCTTAACTGTCAACTTTCCCATGGCTGGGACCTTCTCAGCCAGAGCTACACTCAAGAATACACGATCAATGAAACCCTATGGGGAAAATCAAACTCCGACATGATACAAGTTGCAAGATCACCCAGCTAGCCTATGATGGGCTGTCACTAGATAGGCTTAACTGTCAACTTTCCCATGGCTGCGTCGTTCTCAGCCCGAGCTACACTCAAGAGTACACGATCAATGAAGCGCTATGGGGAAAATAAAACTCCTGCTTCATAGAAGTTGCCGAGTAAACGATCAATGAAACTCTATGGGGAAAATCCAACTCCGGCATGATACAAGTTGCAAGATCACCCAGCTAGCCTATGATGGGCTGTCACTAGATAGGCTTAACTGTCAACTTTCCCATGGCTGCGACCTTCTCAGCCAGAGCTACACTCAAGAGTACACGATCAATGAAGCGCTATGGGGAAAATTAAACTCCTGCTTGATAGAAGTTGCCGAGTAAACGATCAATGAAACTCTATGGGGAAAATCCAACTCCGGCATGATACAAGTTGCAAGATCACCCAGCTAGCCTATGATGGGCTGTCACTAGATAGGCTTAACTGTCAACTTTCCCATGGCTGCGTCGTTCTCAGCCCGAGCTACACTCAAGAGTACACGATCAATGAAGCGCTATGGGGAAAATTAAACTCCTGCTTGATAGAAGTTGCCGAGTAAACGATCAATGAAACTCTATGGGGAAAATCCAACTCCGGCATGATACAAGTTGCAAGATCACCCAGCTAGCCTATGATGGGCTGTCACTAGATAGGCTTAACTGTCAACTTTCCCATGGCTGGGACCTTCTCAGCCAGAGCTACGCTCAAGAATACACGATCAATAAAACCCTATGGGGAAAATCAAACTCCGACATGATACAAGTTGCAAGATCACCCAGCTAGCCTATGATGGGCTGTCACTAGATAGGCTTAACTGTCAACTTTCCCATGGCTGCGACCTTCTCAGCCAGAGCTACACTCAAGAGTACACGATCAATGAAGCGCTATGGGGAAAATTAAACTCCTGCTTGATAGAAGTTGCCGAGTAAACGATCAATGAAACTCTATGGGGAAAATCCAACTCCGGCATGATACAAGTTGCAAGATCACCCAGCTAGCCTATGATGGGCTGTCACTAGATAGGCTTAACTGTCAACTTTCACATGGCTGCGACCTTCTCAGCCAGAGCTACACTCAAGAATACACGATCAATGAAACTCTATGGGGAAAATCAAACTCCGACATGATACAAGTTGCAAGATCACCCAGCTAGCCTATGATGGGCTGTCACTAGATAGGCTTAACTGTCAACTTTCCCATGGCTGCGACCTTCTCAGCCAGAGCTACACTCAAGAATACACGATCAATGATACCCTATGGGGAAAATCAAACTCCGACATGATACAAGTTGCAAGATCACCCAGCTAGCCTATGATGGGCTGTCACTAGATAGGCTTAACTGTCAACTTTCCCATGGCTGGGACCTTCTCAGCCAGAGCTACACTCAAGAATACACGATCAATGAAACCCTATGGGGAAAATCAAACTCCGACATGATACAAGTTGCAAGATCACCCAGCTAGCCTATGATGGGCTGTCACTAGATAGGCTTAACTGTCAACTTTCCCATGGCTGCGTCGTTCTCAGCCCGAGCTACACTCAAGAGTACACGATCAATGAAGCGCTATGGGGAAAATAAAACTCCTGCTTCATAGAAGTTGCCGAGTAAACGATCAATGAAACTCTATGGGGAAAATCCAACTCCGGCATGATACAAGTTGCAAGATCACCCAGCTAGCCTATGATGGGCTGTCACTAGATAGGCTTAACTGTCAACTTTCCCATGGCTGCGACCTTCTCAGCCAGAGCTACACTCAAGAGTACACGATCAATGAAGCGCTATGGGGAAAATTAAACTCCTGCTTGATAGAAGTTGCCGAGTAAACGATCAATGAAACTCTATGGGGAAAATCCAACTCCGGCATGATACAAGTTGCAAGATCACCCAGCTAGCCTATGATGGGCTGTCACTAGATAGGCTTAACTGTCAACTTTCCCATGGCTGCGTCGTTCTCAGCCCGAGCTACACTCAAGAGTACACGATCAATGAAGCGCTATGGGGAAAATTAAACTCCTGCTTGATAGAAGTTGCCGAGTAAACGATCAATGAAACTCTATGGGGAAAATCCAACTCCGGCATGATACAAGTTGCAAGATCACCCAGCTAGCCTATGATGGGCTGTCACTAGATAGGCTTAACTGTCAACTTTCCCATGGCTGCGACCTTCTCAGCCAGAGCTACACTCAAGAATACACGATCAATGAAACCCTATGGGGAAAATCAAACTCCGACATGATACAAGTTGCAAGATCACCCAGCTAGCCTATGATGGGCTGTCACTAGATAGGCTTAACTGTCAACTTTCCCATGGCTGCGTCGTTCTCAGCCCGAGCTACACTCAAGAGTACACGATCAATGAAGCGCTACGGGGAAAATTAAACTCCTGCTTGATAGAAGTTGCCGAGTAAACGATAAATGAAACCCTATGGGGAAAATCCAACTCCGGCATGATACAAGTTGCAAGATCACCCAGCTAGCCTATGATGGGCTGTCACTAGATAGGCTTAACTGTCAACTTTCCCATGGCTGCGACCTTCTCAGCCAGAGCTACACTCAAGAATACACGATCAATGAAACCCTATGGGGAAAATCAAACTCCGACATGATACAAGTTGCAAGATCACCCAGCTAGCCTATGATGGGCTGTCACTAGATAGGCTTAACTGTCAACTTTCCCATGGCTGCGTCGTTCTCAGCCCGAGCTACACTCAAGAGTACACGATCAATGAAGCGCTATGGGGAAAATTAAACTCCTGCTTGATAGAAGTTGCCGAGTAAACGATCAATGAAACTCTATGGGGAAAATCCAACTCCGGCATGATACAAGTTGCAAGATCACCCAGCTAGCCTATGATGGGCTGTCACTAGATAGGCTTAACTGTCAACTTTCCCATGGCTGGGACCTTCTCAGCCAGAGCTACACTCAAGAATACACGATCAATGAAACCCTATGGGGAAAATCAAACTCCGACATGATACAAGTTGCAAGATCACCCAGCTAGCCTATGATGGGCTGTCACTAGATAGGCTTAACTGTCAACTTTCCCATGGCTGCGACCTTCTCAGCCAGAGCTACACTCAAGAATACACGATCAATGAAACCCTATGGGGAAAATCAAACTTCGACATGATACAAGTTGCAAGATCACCCAGCTAGCCTATGATGGGCTGTCACTAGATAGGCTTAACTGTCAACTTTCCCATGGCTGCGACCTTCTCAGCCAGAGCTTCACTCAAGAATACACGATCAATGAAACCCTATGGGGAAAATCAAACTCCGACATGACACAAGTTGCAAGATCACCCAGCTAGCCTATGATGGGCTGTCACTAGATAGGCTTAACTGTCAACTTTCCCATGGCTGCGTCGTTCTCAGCCCGAGCTACACTCAAGAGTACACGATCAATGAAGCGCTACGGGGAAAATTAAACTCCTGCTTGATAGAAGTTGCCGAGTAAACGATCAATGAAACCCTATGGGGAAAATCCAACTCCGGCATGATACAAGTTGCAAGATCACCCAGCTAGCCTATGATGGGCTGTCACTAGATAGGCTTAACTGTCAACTTTCCCATGGCTGCGACCTTCTCAGCCAGAGCTACACTCAAGAATACACGATCAATGAAACCCTATGGGGAAAATCAAACTCCGACATGATACAAGTTGCAAGATCACCCAGCTAGCCTATGATGGGCTGTCACTAGATATGCTTAACTGTCAACTTTCCCATGGCTGCGTCGTTCTCAGCCCGAGCTACACTCAAGAGTACACGATCAATGAAGCGCTATGGGGAAAATTAAACTCCTGCTTGATAGAAGTTGCCGAGTAAACGAACAATGAAACTCTATGGGGAAAATCCAGCTCCGGCATGATACAAGTTGCAAGATCACCCAGCTAGCCTATGATGGGCTGTCACTAGATAGGCTTAACTGTCAACTTTCCCATGGCTGCGACCTTCTCAGCCAGAGCTACACTCAAGAATACACGATCAATGAAACCCTATGGGGAAAATCAAACTCCGACATGATACAAGTTGCAAGATCACACAGCTAGCCTATGATGGGCTGTCACTAGATAGGCTTAACTGTCAACTTTCCCATGGCTGCGACCTTCTCAGCCAGAGCTACACTCAAGAATACACGATCAATGAAACCCTATGGGGAAAATCAAACTCCGACATGATACAAGTTGCAAGATCACCCAGCTAGCCTATGATGGGCTGTCACTAGATAGGTTTAACTGTCAACTTTCCCATGGCTGCGTCGTTCTCAGCCCGAGCTACACTCAAGAGTACACGATCAATGAAGCGCTATGGGGAAAATTAAACTCCTGCTTGATAGAAGTTGCCGAGTAAACGATCAATGAAACTCTATGGGGAAAATCCAACTCCGGCATGATACAAGTTGCAAGATCACCCAGCTAGCCTATGATGGGCTGTCACTAGATAGGCTTAACTGTCAACTTTCCCATGGCTGCGACCTTCTCAGCCAGAGCTACACTCAAGAATACACGATCAATGAAACCCTATGGGGAAAATCAAACTCCGACATGATACAAGTTGCAAGATCACCCAGCTAGCCTATGATGGGCTGTCACTAGATAGGCTTAACTGTCAACTTTCCCATGGCTGCGACCTTCTCAGCCAGAGCTACACTCAAGAATACACGATCAATGAAACCCTATGGGGAAAATCAAACTCCGACATGATACAAGTTGCAAGATCACCCAGCTAGCCTATGATGGGCTGTCACTAGATAGGCTTAACTGTCAACTTTCCCATGGCTGCGACCTTCTCAGCCAGAGCTACACTCAAGAATACACGATCAATGAAACCCTATGGGGAAAATCAAACTCCGACATGATACAAGTTGCAAGATCACCCAGCTAGCCTATGATGGGCTGTCACTAGATAGGCTTAACTGTCAACTTTCCCATGGCTGCGTCGTTCTCAGCCCGAGCTACACTCAAGAGTACACGATCAATGAAGCGCTACGGGGAAAATTAAACTCCTGCTTGATAGAAGTTGCCGAGTAAACGATCAATGAAACCCTATGGGGAAAATCCAACTCCGGCATGATACAAGTTGCAAGATCACCCAGCTAGCCTATGATGGGCTGTCACTAGATAGGCTTAACTGTCAACTTTCCCATGGCTGCGACCTTCTCAGCCAGAGCTACACTCAAGAATACACGATCAATGAAACCCTATGGGGAAAATCAAACTCCGACATGATACAAGTTGCAAGATCACCCAGCTAGCCTATGATGGACTGTCACTAGATATGCTTAACTGTCAACTTTCCCATGGCTGCGTCGTTCTCAGCCCGAGCTACACTCAAGAGTACACGATCAATGAAGCGCTACGGGGAAAATTAAACTCCTGCTTGATAGAAGTTGCCGAGTAAACGATCAATGAAACTCTATGGGGAAAATCCAACTCCGGCATGAGACAAGTTGCAAGATCACCCAGCTAGCCTATGATGGGCTGTCACTAGATAGGCTTAACTGTCAACTTTCCCATGGCTGCGACCTTCTCAGCCAGAGCTACACTCAAGAATACACGATCAATGAAACCCTATGGGGAAAATCAAACTCCGACATGATACAAGTTGCAAGATCACCCAGCTAGCCTATGATGGGCTGTCACTAGACAGGCTTAACTGTCAACTTTCCCATGGCTGCGACCTTCTCAGCCAGAGCTACACTCAAGAATACACGATCAATGAAACCCTATGGGGAAAATCAAACTCCGACATGATACAAGTTGCAAGATCACCCAGCTAGCCTATGATGGGCTGTCACTAGATATGCTTAACTGTCAACTTTCCCATGGCTGCGTCGTTCTCAGCCCGAGCTACACTCAAGAGTACACGATCAATGAAGCGCTATGGGGAAAATTAAACTCCTGCTTGATAGAAGTTGCCGAGTAAACGAACAATGAAACTCTATGGGGAAAATCCAGCTCCGGCATGATACAAGTTGCAAGATCACCCAGCTAGCCTATGATGGGCTGTCACTAGATAGGCTTAACTGTCAACTTTCCCATGGCTGCGACCTTCTCAGCCAGAGCTACACTCAAGAATACACGATCAATGAAACCCTATGGGGAAAATCAAACTCCGACATGATACAAGTTGCAAGATCACCCAGCTAGCCTATGATGGGCTGTCACTAGATAGGCTTAACTGTCAACTTTCCCATGGCTGCGACCTTCTCAGCCAGAGCTACACTCAAGAATACACGATCAATGAAACCCTATGGGGAAAATCAAACTCCGACATGATACAAGTTGCAAGATCACCCAGCTAGCCTATGATGGGCTGTCACTAGATAGGCTTAACTGTCAACTTTCCCATGGCTGCGTCGTTCTCAGCCCGAGCTACACTCAAGAGTACACGATCAATGAAGCGCTACGGGGAAAATTAAACTCCTGCTTGATAGAAGTTGCCGAGTAAACGATAAATGAAACCCTATGGGGAAAATCCAACTCCGGCATGATACAAGTTGCAAGATCACCCAGCTAGCCTATGATGGGCTGTCACTAGATAGGCTTAACTGTCAACTTTCCCATGGCTGCGACCTTCTCAGCCAGAGCTACACTCAAGAATACACGATCAATGAAACCCTATGGGGAAAATCAAACTCCGACATGATACAAGTTGCAAGATCACCCAGCTAGCCTATGATGGGCTGTCACTAGATAGGCTTAACTGTCAACTTTCCCATGGCTGCGACCTTCTCAGCCAGAGCTACACTCAAGAATACACGATCAATGAAACCCTATGGGGAAAATCAAACTCCGACATGATACAAGTTGCAAGATCACCCAGCTAGCCTATGATGGGCTGTCACTAGATAGGCTTAACTGTCAACTTTCCCATGGCTGCGACCTTCTCAGCCAGAGCTTCACTCAAGAATACACGATCAATGAAACCCTATGGGGAAAATCAAACTCCGACATGATACAAGTTGCAAGATCACCCAGCTAGCCTATGATGGGCTGTCACTAGATAGGCTTAACTGTCAACTTTCCCATGGCTGCGTCGTTCTCAGCCCGAGCTACACTCAAGAGTACACGATCAATGAAGCGCTACGGGGAAAATTAAACTCCTGCTTGATAGAAGTTGCCGAGTAAACGATCAATGAAACCCTATGGGGAAAATCCAACTCCGGCATGATACAAGTTGCAAGATCACCCAGCTAGCCTATGATGGGCTGTCACTAGATAGGCTTAACTGTCAACTTTCCCATGGCTGCGTCGTTCTCAGCCCGAGCTACACTCAAGAGTACACGATCAATGAAGCGCTATGGGGAAAATTAAACTCCTGCTTGATAGAAGTTGCCGAGTAAACGATCAATGAAACTCTATGGGGAAAATCCAGCTCCGGCATGATACAAGTTGCAAGATCACCCAGCTAGCCTATGATGGGCTGTCACTAGATAGGCTTAACTGTCAACTTTCCCATGGCTGCGACCTTCTCAGCCAGAGCTATACTCAAGAATACACGATCAATGAAACCCTATGGGGAAAATCAAACTCCGACATGATACAAGTTGCAAGATCACACAGCTAGCCTATGATGGGCTGTCACTAGATAGGCTTAACTGTCAACTTTCCCATGGCTGCGTCGTTCTCAGCCCGAGCTACACTCAAGAGTACACGATCAATGAAGCGCTATGGGGAAAATTAAACTCCTGCTTGATAGAAGTTGCCGAGTAAACGATCAATGAAACTCTATGGGGAAAATCCATCTCCGGCATGATACAAGTTGCAAGATCACCCAGCTAGCCTATGATGGGCTGTCACTAGATAGGCTTAACTGTCAACTTTCCCATGGCTGGGACCTTCTCAGCCAGAGCTACACTCAAGAATACACGATCAATGAAACCCTATGGGGAAAATCAAACTCCGACATGATACAAGTTGCAAGATCACCCAGCTAGCCTATGATGGGCTGTCACTAGATAGGCTTAACTGTCAACTTTCCCATGGCTGCGACCTTCTCAGCCAGAGCTACACTCAAGAATACACGATCAATGAAACCCTATGGGGAAAATCAAACTCCGACATGATACAAGTTGCAAGATCACCCAGCTAGCCTATGATGGGCTGTCACTAGATAGGCTTAACTGTCAACTTTCCCATGGCTGCGTCGTTCTCAGCCCGAGCTACACTCAAGAGTAAACGATCAATGAAGCGCTATGGGGAAAATTAAACTCCTGCTTGATAGAAGATGCCGAGTAAACGATCAATGAAACTCTATGGGGAAAATCCAACTCCGGCATGATACAAGTTGCAAGATCACCCAGCTAGCCTATGATGGGCTGTCACTAGATAGGCTTAACTGTCAACTTTCCCATGGCTGCGACCTTCTCAGCCAGAGCTACACTCAAGAATACACGATCAATGAAACTCTATGGGGAAAATCAAACTCCGACATGATACAAATTGCAAGATCACCCAGCTAGCCTAAGATGGGCTGTCACTAGATAGGCTTAACTGTCAACTTTCCCATGGCTGCGTCGTTCTCAGCCCGAGCTACACTCAAGAGTACACGATCAATGAAGCGCTATGGGGAAAATTAAACTCCTGCTTGATAGAAGTTGCCGAGTAAACGATCAATGAAACCCTATGGGGAAAATCCAACTCCGGCATGATACAAGTTGCAAGATCACCCAGCTAGCCTATGATGGGCTGTCACTAGATAGGCTTAACTGTCAACTTTCCCATGGCTGCGACCTTCTCAGCCAGAGCTACACTCAAGAATACACGATCAATGAAACCCTATGGGGAAAATCAAACTCCGACATGATACAAGTTGCAAGATCACCCAGCTAGCCTATGATGGGCTGTCACTAGATAGGCTTAACTGTCAACTTTCCCATGGCTGCGACCTTCTCAGCCAGAGCTACACTCAAGAATACACGATCAATGAAACCCTATGGGGAAAATCAAACTCCGACATGATACAAGTTGCAAGATCACCCAGCTAGCCTATGATGGGCTGTCACTAGATAGGCTTAACTGTCAACTTTCCCATGGCTGCGTCGTTCTCAGCCCGAGCTACACTCAAGAGTAAACGATCAATGAAGCGCTATAGGGAAAATTAAACTCCTGCTTGATAGAAGTTGCCGAGTAAACGATCAATGAAACTCTATGGGGAAAATCCAACTCCGGCATGATACAAGTTGCAAGATCACCCAGCTAGCCTATGATGGGCTGTCACTAGATAGGCTTAACTGTCAACTTTCCCATGGCTGCGACCTTCTCAGCCAGAGCTACACTCAAGAATACACGATCAATGAAACCCTATGGGGAAAATCAAACTCCGACATGATACAAGTTGCAAGATCACCCAGCTAGCCTATGATGGGCTGTCACTAGATAGGCTTAACTGTCAACTTTCCCATGGCTGCGACCTTCTCAGCCAGAGCTACACTCAAGAATACACGATCAATGAAACCCTATGGGGAAAATCAAACTCCGACATGATACAAGTTGCAAGATCACCCAGCTAGCCTATGATGGGCTGTCAATAGATAGGCTTAACTGTCAACTTTCCCATGGCTGCGACCTTCTCAGCCAGAGCTACACTCAAGAATACACGATCAATGAAACCCTATGGGGAAAATCAAACTCCGACATGATACAAGTTGCAAGATCACCCAGCTAGCCTATGATGGGCTGTCACTAGATAGGCTTAACTGTCAACTTTCCCATGGCTGCGTCGTTCTCAGCCCGAGCTACACTCAAGAGTAAACGATCAATGAAGCGCTATAGGGAAAATTAAACTCCTGCTTGATAGAAGTTGCCGAGTAAACGATCAATGAAACTCTATGGGGAAAATCCAACTCCGGCATGATACAAGTTGCAAGATCACCCAGCTAGCCTATGATGGGCTGTCACTAGATAGGCTTAACTGTCAACTTTCCCATGGCTGGGACCTTCTCAGCCAGAGCTACACTCAAGAATACACGATCAATGAAACCCTATGGGGAAAATCAAACTCCGACATGATACAAGTTGCAAGATCACCCAGCTAGCCTATGATGGGCTGTCACTAGATAGGCTTAACTGTCAACTTTCCCATGGCTGCGACCTTCTCAGCCAGAGCTACACTCAAGAATACACGATCAATGAAACCCTATGGGGAAAATCAAACTCCGACATGATACAAGTTGCAAGATCACCCAGCTAGCCTATGATGGGCTGTCACTAGATAGGCTTAACTGTCAACTTTCCCATGGCTGCGACCTTCTCAGCCAGAGCTACACTCAAGAATACACGATCAATGAAACCCTATGGGGAAAATCAAACTCCGACATGATACAAGTTGCAAGATCACCCAGCTAGCCTATGATGGGCTGTCACTAGATAGGCTTAACTGTCAACTTTCCCATGGCTGCGACCTTCTCAGCCAGAGCTACACTCAAGAATACACGATCAATGAAACCCTATGGAGAAAATCAAACTCCGACATGATACAAGTTGCAAGATCACCCAGCTAGCCTATGATGGGCTGTCACTAGATAGGCTTAACTGTCAACTTTCCCATGGCTGCGTCGTTCTCAGCCCGAGCTACATCCAAGAGTACACGATCAATGAAGCGCTATGGGGAAAATTAAACTCCTGCTTGATAGAAGTTGCCGAGTAAACGATCAATGAAACTCTATGGGGAAAATCCAACTCCGGCATGATACAAGTTGCAAGATCACCCAGCTAGCCTATGATGGGCTGTCACTAGATAGGCTTAACTGTCAACTTTCCCATGGCTGGGACCTTCTCAGCCAGAGCTACACTCAAGAATACACGATCAATGAAACCCTATGGGGAAAATCAAACTCCGACATGATACAAGTTGCAAGATCACCCAGCTAGCCTATGATGGGCTGTCACTAGATAGGCTTAACTGTCAACTTTCCCATGGCTGCGTCGTTCTCAGCCCGAGCTACACTCAAGAGTACACGATCAATGAAGCGCTATGGGGAAAATTAAACTCCTGCTTGATAGAAGTTGCCGAGTAAACGATCAATGAAACTCTATGGGGAAAATCCAACTCCGGCATGATACAAGTTGCAAGATCACCCAGCTAGCCTATGATGGGCTGTCACTAGATAGGCTTAACTGTCAACTTTCCCATGGCTGGGACCTTCTCAGCCAGAGCTACACTCAAGAATACACGATCAATGAAACCCTATGGGGAAAATCAAACTCCGACATGATACAAGTTGCAAGATCACACAGCTAGCCTATGATGGGCTGTCACTAGATAGGCTTAACTGTCAACTTTCCCATGGCTGCGTCGTTCTCAGCCCGAGCTACACTCAAGAGTACACGATCAATGAAGCGCTATGGGGAAAATTAAACTCCTGCTTGATAGAAGTTGCCGAGTAAACGATCAATGAAACTCTATGGGGAAAATCCATCTCCGGCATGATACAAGTTGCAAGATCACCCAGCTAGCCTATGATGGGCTGTCACTAGATAGGCTTAACTGTCAACTTTCCCATGGCTGGGACCTTCTCAGCCAGAGCTACACTCAAGAATACACGATCAATGAAACCCTATGGGGAAAATCAAACTCCGACATGATACAAGTTGCAAGATCACCCAGCTAGCCTATGATGGGCTGTCACTAGATAGGCTTAACTGTCAACTTTCCCATGGCTGCGACCTTCTCAGCCAGAGCTACACTCAAGAATACACGATCAATGAAACCCTATGGGGAAAATCAAACTCCGACATGATACAAGTTGCAAGATCACCCAGCTAGCCTATGATGGGCTGTCACTAGATAGGCTTAACTGTCAACTTTCCCATGGCTGCGTCGTTCTCAGCCCGAGCTACACTCAAGAGTACACGATCAATGAAGCGCTATGGGGAAAATTAAACTCCTGCTTGATAGAAGTTGCCGAGTAAACGATCAATGAAACCCTATGGGGAAAATCAAACTCCGACATGATACAAGTTGCAAGATCACCCAGCTAGCCTATGATGGGCTGTCACTAGATAGGCTTAACTGTCAACTTTCCCATGGCTGCGACCTTCTCAGCCAGAGCTACACTCAAGAATACACGATCAATGAAACCCTATGGGGAAAATCAAACTCCGACATGATACAAGTTGCAAGATCACCCAGCTAGCCTATGATGGGCTGTCACTAGATAGGCTTAACTGTCAACTTTCCCATGGCTGCGACCTTCTCAGCCAGAGCTACACTCAAGAATACACGATCAATGAAACCCTATGGAGAAAATCAAACTCCGACATGATACAAGTTGCAAGATCACCCAGCTAGCCTATGATGGGCTGTCACTAGATAGGCTTAACTGTCAACTTTCCCATGGCTGCGTCGTTCTCAGCCCGAGCTACATCCAAGAGTACACGATCAATGAAGCGCTATGGGGAAAATTAAACTCCTGCTTGATAGAAGTTGCCGAGTAAACGATCAATGAAACTCTATGGGGAAAATCCAACTCCGGCATGATACAAGTTGCAAGATCACCCAGCTAGCCTATGATGGGCTGTCACTAGATAGGCTTAACTGTCAACTTTCCCATGGCTGGGACCTTCTCAGCCAGAGCTACACTCAAGAATACACGATCAATGAAACCCTATGGGGAAAATCAAACTCCGACATGATACAAGTTGCAAGATCACCCAGCTAGCCTATGATGGGCTGTCACTAGATAGGCTTAACTGTCAACTTTCCCATGGCTGCGTCGTTCTCAGCCCGAGCTACACTCAAGAGTACACGATCAATGAAGCGCTATGGGGAAAATTAAACTCCTGCTTGATAGAAGTTGCCGAGTAAACGATCAATGAAACTCTATGGGGAAAATCCAACTCCGGCATGATACAAGTTGCAAGATCACCCAGCTAGCCTATGATGGGCTGTCACTAGATAGGCTTAACTGTCAACTTTCCCATGGCTGGGACCTTCTCAGCCAGAGCTACACTCAAGAATACACGATCAATGAAACCCTATGGGGAAAATCAAACTCCGACATGATACAAGTTGCAAGATCACACAGCTAGCCTATGATGGGCTGTCACTAGATAGGCTTAACTGTCAACTTTCCCATGGCTGCGTCGTTCTCAGCCCGAGCTACACTCAAGAGTACACGATCAATGAAGCGCTATGGGGAAAATTAAACTCCTGCTTGATAGAAGTTGCCGAGTAAACGATCAATGAAACTCTATGGGGAAAATCCATCTCCGGCATGATACAAGTTGCAAGATCACCCAGCTAGCCTATGATGGGCTGTCACTAGATAGGCTTAACTGTCAACTTTCCCATGGCTGGGACCTTCTCAGCCAGAGCTACACTCAAGAATACACGATCAATGAAACCCTATGGGGAAAATCAAACTCCGACATGATACAAGTTGCAAGATCACCCAGCTAGCCTATGATGGGCTGTCACTAGATAGGCTTAACTGTCAACTTTCCCATGGCTGCGACCTTCTCAGCCAGAGCTACACTCAAGAATACACGATCAATGAAACCCTATGGGGAAAATCAAACTCCGACATGATACAAGTTGCAAGATCACCCAGCTAGCCTATGATGGGCTGTCACTAGATAGGCTTAACTGTCAACTTTCCCATGGCTGCGTCGTTCTCAGCCCGAGCTACACTCAAGAGTACACGATCAATGAAGCGCTACGGGGAAAATTAAACTCCTGCTTGATAGAAGTTGCCGAGTAAACGATCAATGAAACTCTATGGGGAAAATCCAACTCCGGCATGAGACAAGTTGCAAGATCACCCAGCTAGCCTATGATGGGCTGTCACTAGATAGGCTTAACTGTCAACTTTCCCATGGCTGCGACCTTCTCAGCCAGAGCTACACTCAAGAATACACGATCAATGAAACCCTATGGGGAAAATCAAACTCCGACATGATACAAGTTGCAAGATCACCCAGCTAGCCTATGATGGGCTGTCACTAGACAGGCTTAACTGTCAACTTTCCCATGGCTGCGACCTTCTCAGCCAGAGCTACACTCAAGAATACACGATCAATGAAACCCTATGGGGAAAATCAAACTCCGACATGATACAAGTTGCAAGATCACCCAGCTAGCCTATGATGGGCTGTCACTAGATATGCTTAACTGTCAACTTTCCCATGGCTGCGTCGTTCTCAGCCCGAGCTACACTCAAGAGTACACGATCAATGAAGCGCTATGGGGAAAATTAAACTCCTGCTTGATAGAAGTTGCCGAGTAAACGAACAATGAAACTCTATGGGGAAAATCCAGCTCCGGCATGATACAAGTTGCAAGATCACCCAGCTAGCCTATGATGGGCTGTCACTAGATAGGCTTAACTGTCAACTTTCCCATGGCTGCGACCTTCTCAGCCAGAGCTACACTCAAGAATACACGATCAATGAAACCCTATGGGGAAAATCAAACTCCGACATGATACAAGTTGCAAGATCACCCAGCTAGCCTATGATGGGCTGTCACTAGATAGGCTTAACTGTCAACTTTCCCATGGCTGCGACCTTCTCAGCCAGAGCTACACTCAAGAATACACGATCAATGAAACCCTATGGGGAAAATCAAACTCCGACATGATACAAGTTGCAAGATCACCCAGCTAGCCTATGATGGGCTGTCACTAGATAGGCTTAACTGTCAACTTTCCCATGGCTGCGTCGTTCTCAGCCCGAGCTACACTCAAGAGTACACGATCAATGAAGCGCTACGGGGAAAATTAAACTCCTGCTTGATAGAAGTTGCCGAGTAAACGATAAATGAAACCCTATGGGGAAAATCCAACTCCGGCATGATACAAGTTGCAAGATCACCCAGCTAGCCTATGATGGGCTGTCACTAGATAGGCTTAACTGTCAACTTTCCCATGGCTGCGACCTTCTCAGCCAGAGCTACACTCAAGAATACACGATCAATGAAACCCTATGGGGAAAATCAAACTCCGACATGATACAAGTTGCAAGATCACCCAGCTAGCCTATGATGGGCTGTCACTAGATAGGCTTAACTGTCAACTTTCCCATGGCTGCGACCTTCTCAGCCAGAGCTACACTCAAGAATACACGATCAATGAAACCCTCTGGGGAAAATCAAACTCCGACATGATACAAGTTGCAAGATCACCCAGCTAGCCTATGATGGGCTGTCACTAGATAGGCTTAACTGTCAACTTTCCCATGGCTGCGACCTTCTCAGCCAGAGCTTCACTCAAGAATACACGATCAATGAAACCCTATGGGGAAAATCAAACTCCGACATGATACAAGTTGCAAGATCACCCAGCTAGCCTATGATGGGCTGTCACTAGATAGGCTTAACTGTCAACTTTCCCATGGCTGCGTCGTTCTCAGCCCGAGCTACACTCAAGAGTACACGATCAATGAAGCGCTACGGGGAAAATTAAACTCCTGCTTGATAGAAGTTGCCGAGTAAACGATCAATGAAACCCTATGGGGAAAATCCAACTCCGGCATGATACAAGTTGCAAGATCACCCAGCTAGCCTATGATGGGCTGTCACTAGATAGGCTTAACTGTCAACTTTCCCATGGCTGCGTCGTTCTCAGCCCGAGCTACACTCAAGAGTACACGATCAATGAAGCGCTATGGGGAAAATTAAACTCCTGCTTGATAGAAGTTGCCGAGTAAACGATCAATGAAACTCTATGGGGAAAATCCAGCTCCGGCATGATACAAGTTGCAAGATCACCCAGCTAGCCTATGATGGGCTGTCACTAGATAGGCTTAACTGTCAACTTTCCCATGGCTGCGACCTTCTCAGCCAGAGCTACACTCAAGAATACACGATCAATGAAACCCTATGGGGAAAATCAAACTCCGACATGATACAAGTTGCAAGATCACACAGCTAGCCTATGATGGGCTGTCACTAGATAGGCTTAACTGTCAACTTTCCCATGGCTGCGTCGTTCTCAGCCCGAGCTACACTCAAGAGTACACGATCAATGAAGCGCTATGGGGAAAATTAAACTCCTGCTTGATAGAAGTTGCCGAGTAAACGATCAATGAAACTCTATGGGGAAAATCCATCTCCGGCATGATACAAGTTGCAAGATCACCCAGCTAGCCTATGATGGGCTGTCACTAGATAGGCTTAACTGTCAACTTTCCCATGGCTGGGACCTTCTCAGCCAGAGCTACACTCAAGAATACACGATCAATGAAACCCTATGGGGAAAATCAAACTCCGACATGATACAAGTTGCAAGATCACCCAGCTAGCCTATGATGGGCTGTCACTAGTTAGGCTTAACTGTCAACTTTCCCATGGCTGCGACCTTCTCAGCCAGAGCTACACTCAAGAATACACGATCAATGAAACCCTATGGGGAAAATCAAACTCCGACATGATACAAGTTGCAAGATCACCCAGCTAGCCTATGATGGGCTGTCACTAGATAGGCTTAACTGTCAACTTTCCCATGGCTGCGTCGTTCTCAGCCCGAGCTACACTCAAGAGTAAACGATCAATGAAGCGCTATGGGGAAAATTAAACTCCTGCTTGATAGAAGATGCCGAGTAAACGATCAATGAAACTCTATGGGGAAAATCCAACTCCGGCATGATACAAGTTGCAAGATCACCCAGCTAGCCTATGATGGGCTGTCACTAGATAGGCTTAACTGTCAACTTTCCCATGGCTGCGACCTTCTCAGCCAGAGCTACACTCAAGAATACACGATCAATGAAACTCTATGGGGAAAATCAAACTCCGACATGATACAAGTTGCAAGATCACCCAGCTAGCCTAAGATGGGCTGTCACTAGATAGGCTTAACTGTCAACTTTCCCATGGCTGCGTCGTTCTCAGCCCGAGCTACACTCAAGAGTACACGATCAATGAAGCGCTATGGGGAAAATTAAACTCCTGCTTGATAGAAGTTGCCGAGTAAACGATCAATGAAACCCTATGGGGAAAATCCAACTCCGGCATGATACAAGTTGCAAGATCACCCAGCTAGCCTATGATGGGCTGTCACTAGATAGGCTTAACTGTCAACTTTCCCATGGCTGCGACCTTCTCAGCCAGAGCTACACTCAAGAATACACGATCAATGAAACCCTATGGGGAAAATCAAACTCCGACATGATACAAGTTGCAAGATCACCCAGCTAGCCTATGATGGGCTGTCACTAGATAGGCTTAACTGTCAACTTTCCCATGGCTGCGACCTTCTCAGCCAGAGCTACACTCAAGAATACACGATCAATGAAACCCTATGGGGAAAATCAAACTCCGACATGATACAAGTTGCAAGATCACCCAGCTAGCCTATGATGGGCTGTCACTAGATAGGCTTAACTGTCAACTTTCCCATGGCTGCGTCGTTCTCAGCCCGAGCTACACTCAAGAGTAAACGATCAATGAAGCGCTATAGGGAAAATTAAACTCCTGCTTGATAGAAGTTGCCGAGTAAACGATCAATGAAACTCTATGGGGAAAATCCAACTCCGGCATGATACAAGTTGCAAGATCACCCAGCTAGCCTATGATGGGCTGTCACTAGATAGGCTTAACTGTCAACTTTCCCATGGCTGCGACCTTCTCAGCCAGAGCTACACTCAAGAATACACGATCAATGAAACCCTATGGGGAAAATCAAACTCCGACATGATACAAGTTGCAAGATCACCCAGCTAGCCTATGATGGGCTGTCACTAGATAGGCTTAACTGTCAACTTTCCCATGGCTGCGACCTTCTCAGCCAGAGCTACACTCAAGAATACACGATCAATGAAACCCTATGGGGAAAATCAAACTCCGACATGATACAAGTTGCAAGATCACCCAGCTAGCCTATGATGGGCTGTCAATAGATAGGCTTAACTGTCAACTTTCCCATGGCTGCGACCTTCTCAGCCAGAGCTACACTCAAGAATACACGATCAATGAAACCCTATGGGGAAAATCAAACTCCGACATGATACAAGTTGCAAGATCACCCAGCTAGCCTATGATGGGCTGTCACTAGATAGGCTTAACTGTCAACTTTCCCATGGCTGCGTCGTTCTCAGCCCGAGCTACACTCAAGAGTAAACGATCAATGAAGCGCTATAGGGAAAATTAAACTCCTGCTTGATAGAAGTTGCCGAGTAAACGATCAATGAAACTCTATGGGGAAAATCCAACTCCGGCATGATACAAGTTGCAAGATCACCCAGCTAGCCTATGATGGGCTGTCACTAGATAGGCTTAACTGTCAACTTTCCCATGGCTGGGACCTTCTCAGCCAGAGCTACACTCAAGAATACACGATCAATGAAACCCTATGGGGAAAATCAAACTCCGACATGATACAAGTTGCAAGATCACCCAGCTAGCCTATGATGGGCTGTCACTAGATAGGCTTAACTGTCAACTTTCCCATGGCTGCGACCTTCTCAGCCAGAGCTACACTCAAGAATACACGATCAATGAAACCCTATGGGGAAAATCAAACTCCGACATGATACAAGTTGCAAGATCACCCAGCTAGCCTATGATGGGCTGTCACTAGATAGGCTTAACTGTCAACTTTCCCATGGCTGCGACCTTCTCAGCCAGAGCTACACTCAAGAATACACGATCAATGAAACCCTATGGGGAAAATCAAACTCCGACATGATACAAGTTGCAAGATCACCCAGCTAGCCTATGATGGGCTGTCACTAGATAGGCTTAACTGTCAACTTTCCCATGGCTGCGACCTTCTCAGCCAGAGCTACACTCAAGAATACACGATCAATGAAACCCTATGGAGAAAATCAAACTCCGACATGATACAAGTTGCAAGATCACCCAGCTAGCCTATGATGGGCTGTCACTAGATAGGCTTAACTGTCAACTTTCCCATGGCTGCGTCGTTCTCAGCCCGAGCTACATCCAAGAGTACACGATCAATGAAGCGCTATGGGGAAAATTAAACTCCTGCTTGATAGAAGTTGCCGAGTAAACGATCAATGAAACTCTATGGGGAAAATCCAACTCCGGCATGATACAAGTTGCAAGATCACCCAGCTAGCCTATGATGGGCTGTCACTAGATAGGCTTAACTGTCAACTTTCCCATGGCTGGGACCTTCTCAGCCAGAGCTACACTCAAGAATACACGATCAATGAAACCCTATGGAGAAGATCAAACTCCGACATGATACAAGTTGCAAGATCACCCAGCTAGCCTATGATGGGCTGTCACTAGATAGGCTTAACTGTCAACTTTCCCATGGCTGCGTCGTTCTCAGCCCGAGCTACACTCAAGAGTACACGATCAATGAAGCGCTATGGGGAAAATTAAACTCCTGCTTGATAGAAGTTGCCGAGTAAACGATCAATGAAACTCTATGGGGAAAATCCAACTCCGGCATGATACAAGTTGCAAGATCACCCAGCTAGCCTATGATGGGCTGTCACTAGATAGGCTTAACTGTCAACTTTCCCATGGCTGGGACCTTCTCAGCCAGAGCTACACTCAAGAATACACGATCAATGAAACCCTATGGGGAAAATCAAACTCCGACATGATACAAGTTGCAAGATCACCCAGCTAGCCTATGATGGGCTGTCACTAGATAGGCTTAACTGTCAACTTTCCCATGGCTGCGTCGTTCTCAGCCCGAGCTACACTCAAGAGTACACGATCAATGAAGCGCTATGGGGAAAATTAAACTCCTGCTTGATAGAAGTTGCCGAGTAAACGATCAATGAAACTCTATGGGGAAAATTCAACTCCGGCATGATACAAGTTGCAAGATCACCCAGCTAGCCTATGATGGGCTGTCACTAGATAGGCTTAACTGTCAACTTTCCCATGGCTGGGACCTTCTCAGCCAGAGCTACACTCAAGAATACACGATCAATGAAACCCTATGGGGAAAATCAAACTCCGACATGATACAAGTTGCAAGATCACACAGCTAGCCTATGATGGGCTGTCACTAGATAGGCTTAACTGTCAACTTTCCCATGGCTGCGTCGTTCTCAGCCCGAGCTACACTCAAGAGTACACGATCAATGAAGCGCTATGGGGAAAATTAAACTCCTGCTTGATAGAAGTTGCCGAGTAAACGATCAATGAAACTCTATGGGGAAAATCCATCTCCGGCATGATACAAGTTGCAAGATCACCCAGCTAGCCTATGATGGGCTGTCACTAGATAGGCTTAACTGTCAACTTTCCCATGGCTGGGACCTTCTCAGCCAGAGCTACACTCAAGAATACACGATCAATGAAACCCTATGGGGAAAATCAAACTCCGACATGATACAAGTTGCAAGATCACCCAGCTAGCCTATGATGGGCTGTCACTAGATAGGCTTAACTGTCAACTTTCCCATGGCTGCGACCTTCTCAGCCAGAGCTACACTCAAGAATACACGATCAATGAAACCCTATGGGGAAAATCAAACTCCGACATGATACAAGTTGCAAGATCACCCAGCTAGCCTATGATGGGCTGTCACTAGATAGGCTTAACTGTCAACTTTCCCATGGCTGCGTCGTTCTCAGCCCGAGCTACACTCAAGAGTAAACGATCAATGAAGCGCTATGGGGAAAATTAAACTCCTGCTTGATAGAAGATGCCGAGTAAACGATCAATGAAACTCTATGGGGAAAATCCAACTCCGGCATGATACAAGTTGCAAGATCACCCAGCTAGCCTATGATGGGCTGTCACTAGATAGGCTTAACTGTCAACTTTCCCATGGCTGCGACCTTCTCAGCCAGAGCTACACTCAAGAATACACGATCAATGAAACTCTATGGGGAAAATCAAACTCCGACATGATACAAGTTGCAAGATCACCCAGCTAGCCTAAGATGGGCTGTCACTAGATAGGCTTAACTGTCAACTTTCCCATGGCTGCGTCGTTCTCAGCCCGAGCTACACTCAAGAGTACACGATCAATGAAGCGCTATGGGGAAAATTAAACTCCTGCTTGATAGAAGTTGCCGAGTAAACGATCAATGAAACCCTATGGGGAAAATCCAACTCCGGCATGATACAAGTTGCAAGATCACCCAGCTAGCCTATGATGGGCTGTCACTAGATAGGCTTAACTGTCAACTTTCCCATGGCTGCGACCTTCTCAGCCAGAGCTACACTCAAGAATACACGATCAATGAAACCCTATGGGGAAAATCAAACTCCGACATGATACAAGTTGCAAGATCACCCAGCTAGCCTATGATGGGCTGTCACTAGATAGGCTTAACTGTCAACTTTCCCATGGCTGCGACCTTCTCAGCCAGAGCTACACTCAAGAATACACGATCAATGAAACCCTATGGGGAAAATCAAACTCCGACATGATACAAGTTGCAAGATCACCCAGCTAGCCTATGATGGGCTGTCACTAGATAGGCTTAACTGTCAACTTTCCCATGGCTGCGTCGTTCTCAGCCCGAGCTACACTCAAGAGTAAACGATCAATGAAGCGCTATAGGGAAAATTAAACTCCTGCTTGATAGAAGTTGCCGAGTAAACGATCAATGAAACTCTATGGGGAAAATCCAACTCCGGCATGATACAAGTTGCAAGATCACCCAGCTAGCCTATGATGGGCTGTCACTAGATAGGCTTAACTGTCAACTTTCCCATGGCTGCGACCTTCTCAGCCAGAGCTACACTCAAGAATACACGATCAATGAAACCCTATGGGGAAAATCAAACTCCGACATGATACAAGTTGCAAGATCACCCAGCTAGCCTATGATGGGCTGTCACTAGATAGGCTTAACTGTCAACTTTCCCATGGCTGCGACCTTCTCAGCCAGAGCTACACTCAAGAATACACGATCAATGAAACCCTATGGGGAAAATCAAACTCCGACATGATACAAGTTGCAAGATCACCCAGCTAGCCTATGATGGGCTGTCAATAGATAGGCTTAACTGTCAACTTTCCCATGGCTGCGACCTTCTCAGCCAGAGCTACACTCAAGAATACACGATCAATGAAACCCTATGGGGAAAATCAAACTCCGACATGATACAAGTTGCAAGATCACCCAGCTAGCCTATGATGGGCTGTCACTAGATAGGCTTAACTGTCAACTTTCCCATGGCTGCGTCGTTCTCAGCCCGAGCTACACTCAAGAGTAAACGATCAATGAAGCGCTATAGGGAAAATTAAACTCCTGCTTGATAGAAGTTGCCGAGTAAACGATCAATGAAACTCTATGGGGAAAATCCAACTCCGGCATGATACAAGTTGCAAGATCACCCAGCTAGCCTATGATGGGCTGTCACTAGATAGGCTTAACTGTCAACTTTCCCATGGCTGGGACCTTCTCAGCCAGAGCTACACTCAAGAATACACGATCAATGAAACCCTATGGGGAAAATCAAACTCCGACATGATACAAGTTGCAAGATCACCCAGCTAGCCTATGATGGGCTGTCACTAGATAGGCTTAACTGTCAACTTTCCCATGGCTGCGACCTTCTCAGCCAGAGCTACACTCAAGAATACACGATCAATGAAACCCTATGGGGAAAATCAAACTCCGACATGATACAAGTTGCAAGATTACCCAGCTAGCCTATGATGGGCTGTCACTAGATAGGCTTAACTGTCAACTTTCCCATGGCTGCGACCTTCTCAGCCAGAGCTACACTCAAGAATACACGATCAATGAAACCCTATGGAGAAAATCAAACTCCGACATGATACAAGTTGCAAGATCACCCAGCTAGCCTATGATGGGCTGTCACTAGATAGGCTTAACTGTCAACTTTCCCATGGCTGCGTCGTTCTCAGCCCGAGCTACATCCAAGAGTACACGATCAATGAAGCGCTATGGGGAAAATTAAACTCCTGCTTGATAGAAGTTGCCGAGTAAACGATCAATGAAACTCTATGGGGAAAATCCAACTCCGGCATGATACAAGTTGCAAGATCACCCAGCTAGCCTATGATGGGCTGTCACTAGATAGGCTTAACTGTCAACTTTCCCATGGCTGGGACCTTCTCAGCCAGAGCTACACTCAAGAATACACGATCAATGAAACCCTATGGAGAAGATCAAACTCCGACATGATACAAGTTGCAAGATCACCCAGCTAGCCTATGATGGGCTGTCACTAGATAGGCTTAACTGTCAACTTTCCCATGGCTGCGTCGTTCTCAGCCCGAGCTACACTCAAGAGTACACGATCAATGAAGCGCTATGGGGAAAATTAAACTCCTGCTTGATAGAAGTTGCCGAGTAAACGATCAATGAAACTCTATGGGGAAAATCCAACTCCGGCATGATACAAGTTGCAAGATCACCCAGCTAGCCTATGATGGGCTGTCACTAGATAGGCTTAACTGTCAACTTTCCCATGGCTGGGACCTTCTCAGCCAGAGCTACACTCAAGAATACACGATCAATGAAACCCTATGGGGAAAATCAAACTCCGACATGATACAAGTTGCAAGATCACCCAGCTAGCCTATGATGGGCTGTCACTAGATAGGCTTAACTGTCAACTTTCCCATGGCTGCGTCGTTCTCAGCCCGAGCTACACTCAAGAGTACACGATCAATGAAGCGCTATGGGGAAAATTAAACTCCTGCTTGATAGAAGTTGCCGAGTAAACGATCAATGAAACTCTATGGGGAAAATCCAACTCCGGCATGATACAAGTTGCAAGATCACCCAGCTAGCCTATGATGGGCTGTCACTAGATAGGCTTAACTGTCAACTTTCCCATGGCTGGGACCTTCTCAGCCAGAGCTACGCTCAAGAATACACGATCAATGAAACCCTATGGGGAAAATCAAACTCCGACATGATACAAGTTGCAAGATCACCCAGCTAGCCTATGATGGGCTGTCACTAGATAGGCTTAACTGTCAACTTTCCCATGGCTGCGTCGTTCTCAGCCCGAGCTACACTCAAGAGTACACGATCAATGAAGCGCTATGGGGAAAATTAAACTCCTGCTTGATAGAAGTTGCCGAGTAAACGATCAATGAAACCCTATGGGGAAAATCCAACTCCGGCATGATACAAGTTGCAAGATCACCCAGCTAGCCTATGATGGGCTGTCACTAGATAGGCTTAACTGTCAACTTTCACATGGCTGCGACCTTCTCAGCCAGAGCTACACTCAAGAATACACGATCAATGAAACTCTATGGGGAAAATCAAACTCCGACATGATACAAGTTGCAAGATCACCCAGCTAGCCTATGATGGGCTGTCACTAGATAGGCTTAACTGTCAACTTTCCCATGGCTGCGACCTTCTCAGCCAGAGCTACACTCAAGAATACACGATCAATGATACCCTATGGGGAAAATCAAACTCCGACATGATACAAGTTGCAAGATCACCCAGCTAGCCTATGATGGGCTGTCACTAGATAGGCTTAACTGTCAACTTTCCCATGGCTGGGACCTTCTCAGCCAGAGCTACACTCAAGAATACACGATCAATGAAACCCTATGGGGAAAATCAAACTCCGACATGATACAAGTTGCAAGATCACCCAGCTAGCCTATGATGGGCTGTCACTAGATAGGCTTAACTGTCAACTTTCCCATGGCTGCGTCGTTCTCAGCCCGAGCTACACTCAAGAGTACACGATCAATGAAGCGCTATGGGGAAAATAAAACTCCTGCTTCATAGAAGTTGCCGAGTAAACGATCAATGAAACTCTATGGGGAAAATCCAACTCCGGCATGATACAAGTTGCAAGATCACCCAGCTAGCCTATGATGGGCTGTCACTAGATAGGCTTAACTGTCAACTTTCCCATGGCTGCGACCTTCTCAGCCAGAGCTACACTCAAGAGTACACGATCAATGAAGCGCTATGGGGAAAATTAAACTCCTGCTTGATAGAAGTTGCCGAGTAAACGATCAATGAAACTCTATGGGGAAAATCCAACTCCGGCATGATACAAGTTGCAAGATCACCCAGCTAGCCTATGATGGGCTGTCACTAGATAGGCTTAACTGTCAACTTTCCCATGGCTGCGTCGTTCTCAGCCCGAGCTACACTCAAGAGTACACGATCAATGAAGCGCTATGGGGAAAATTAAACTCCTGCTTGATAGAAGTTGCCGAGTAAACGATCAATGAAACTCTATGGGGAAAATCCAACTCCGGCATGATACAAGTTGCAAGATCACCCAGCTAGCCTATGATGGGCTGTCACTAGATAGGCTTAACTGTCAACTTTCCCATGGCTGGGACCTTCTCAGCCAGAGCTACGCTCAAGAATACACGATCAATAAAACCCTATGGGGAAAATCAAACTCCGACATGATACAAGTTGCAAGATCACCCAGCTAGCCTATGATGGGCTGTCACTAGATAGGCTTAACTGTCAACTTTCCCATGGCTGCGTCGTTCTCACCCCGAGCTACACTCAAGAGTACACGATCAATGAAGCGCTATGGGGAAAATTAAACTCCTGCTTGATAGAAGTTGCCGAGTAAACGATCAATGAAACCCTATGGGGAAAATCCAACTCCGGCATGATACAAGTTGCAAGATCACCCAGCTAGCCTATGATGGGCTGTCACTAGATAGGCTTAACTGTCAACTTTCACATGGCTGCGACCTTCTCAGCCAGAGCTACACTCAAGAATACACGATCAATGAAACCCTATGGGGA
Organism: Leptodactylus fuscus; assembly: GCF_031893055.1. Taxonomy (NCBI): domain Eukaryota; kingdom Metazoa; phylum Chordata; class Amphibia; order Anura; family Leptodactylidae; genus Leptodactylus; species Leptodactylus fuscus. Next base: position 12,975 of record NW_027440798.1, on the reverse strand, counting down.
AAATCAAACTCCGACATGATACAAGTTGCAAGATCACCCAGCTAGCCTATGATGGGCTGTCACTAGATAGGCTTAACTGTCAACTTTCCCATGGCTGCGTCGTTCTCAGCCCGAGCTACACTCAAGAGTAAACGATCAATGAAGCGCTATAGGGAAAATTAAACTCCTGCTTGATAGAAGTTGCCGAGTAAACGATCAATGAAACTCTATGGGGAAAATCCAACTCCGGCATGATACAAGTTGCAAGATCACCCAGCTAGCCTATGATGGGCTGTCACTAGATAGGCTTAACTGTCAACTTTCCCATGGCTGCGACCTTCTCAGCCAGAGCTACACTCAAGAATACACGATCAATGAAACCCTATGGGGAAAATCAAACTCCGACATGATACAAGTTGCAAGATCACCCAGCTAGCCTATGATGGGCTGTCACTAGATAGGCTTAACTGTCAACTTTCCCATGGCTGCGTCGTTCTCAGCCCGAGCTACACTCAAGAGTACACGATCAATGAAGCGCTATGGAGAAAATTAAACTCCTGCTTGATAGAAGTTGCCGAGTAAACGATCAATGAAACTCTATGGGGAAAATCCAACTCCGGCATGATACAAGTTGCAAGATCACCCAGCTAGCCTATGATGGGCTGTCACTAGATAGGCTTAACTGTCAACTTTCCCATGGCTGGGACCTTCTCAGCCAGAGCTACACTCAAGAATACACGATCAATGAAACCCTATGGGGAAAATCAAACTCCGACATGATACAAGTTGCAAGATCACCCAGCTAGCCTATGATGGGCTGTCACTAGATAGGCTTAACTGTCAACTTTCCCATGGCTGCGACCTTCTCAGCCAGAGCTACACTCAAGAATACACGATCAATGAAACCCTATGGGGAAAATCAAACTCCGACATGATACAAGTTGCAAGATCACCCAGCTAGCCTATGATGGGCTGTCACTAGATAGGCTTAACTGTCAACTTTCCCATGGCTGCGACCTTCTCAGCCAGAGCTACACTCAAGAATACACGATCAATGAAACCCTATGGGGAAAATCAAACTCCGACATGATACAAGTTGCAAGATCACCCAGCTAGCCTATGATGGGCTGTCACTAGATAGGCTTAACTGTCAACTTTCCCATGGCTGCGTCGTTCTCAGCCCGAGCTACACTCAAGAGTACACGATCAATGAAGCGCTACGGGGAAAATTAAACTCCTGCTTGATAGAAGTTGCCGAGTAAACGATCAATGAAACCCTATGGGGAAAATCAAACTCCGACATGATACAAGTTGCAAGATCACCCAGCTAGCCTATGATGGGCTGTCACTAGATATGCTTAACTGTCAACTTTCCCATGGCTGCGTCGTTCTCAGCCCGAGCTACACTCAAGAGTACACGATCAATGAAGCGCTATGGGGAAAATTAAACTCCTGCTTGATAGAAGTTGCCGAGTAAACGATCAATGAAACTCTATGGGGAAAATCCAACTCCGGCATGATACAAGTTGCAAGATCACCCAGCTAGCCTATGATGGGCTGTCACTAGATAGGCTTAACTGTCAACTTTCCCATGGCTGCGACCTTCTCAGCCAGAGCTACACTCAAGAATACACGATCAATGAAACCCTATGGGGAAAATCAAACTCCGACATGATACAAGTTGCAAGATCACCCAGCTAGCCTATGATGGGCTGTCACTAGATAGGCTTAACTGTCAACTTTCCCATGGCTGCGACCTTCTCAGCCAGAGCTACACTCAAGAATACACGATCAATGAAACCCTATGGGGAAAATCAAACTCCGACATGATACAAGTTGCAAGATCACCCAGCTAGCCTATGATGGGCTGTCACTAGATAGGCTTAACTGTCAACTTTCCCATGGCTGCGACCTTCTCAGCCAGAGCTACACTCAAGAATACACGATCAATGAAACCCTATGGAGAAAATCAAACTCCGACATGATACAAGTTGCAAGATCACCCAGCTAGCCTATGATGGGCTGTCACTAGATAGGCTTAACTGTCAACTTTCCCATGGCTGCGTCGTTCTCAGCCCGAGCTACACTCAAGAGTACACGATCAATGAAGCGCTATGGGGAAAATTAAACTCCTGCTTGATAGAAGTTGCCGAGTAAACGATCAATGAAACTCTATGGGGAAAATCCAACTCCGGCATGATACAAGTTGCAAGATCACCCAGCTAGCCTATGATGGGCTGTCACTAGATAGGCTTAACTGTCAACTTTCCCATGGCTGGGACCTTCTCAGCCAGAGCTACACTCAAGAATACACGATCAATGAAACCCTATGGGGAAAATCAAACTCCGACATGATACAAGTTGCAAGATCACCCAGCTAGCCTATGATGGGCTGTCACTAGATAGGCTTAACTGTCAACTTTCCCATGGCTGCGTCGTTCTCAGCCCGAGCTACACTCAAGAGTACACGATCAATGAAGCGCTATGGGGAAAATAAAACTCCTGCTTGATAGAAGTTGCCGCGTAAACGATCAATGAAACTCTATGGGGAAAATCCAACTCCGGCATGATACAAGTTGCAAGATCACCCAGCTAGCCTATGATGGGCTGTCACTAGATAGGCTTAACTGTCAACTTTCCCATGGCTGCGATCTTCTCAGCCAGAGCTACACTCAAGAGTACACGATCAATGAAGCGCTATGGGGAAAATTAAACTCCTGCTTGATAGAAGTTGCCGAGTAAACGATCAATGAAACTCTATGGGGAAAATCCAACTCCGGCATGATACAAGTTGCAAGATCACCCAGCTAGCCTATGATGGGCTGTCACTAGATAGGCTTAACTGTCAACTTTCCCATGGCTGCGTCGTTCTCAGCCCGAGCTACACTCAAGAGTACACGATCAATGAAGCGCTATGGGGAAAATTAAACTCCTGCTTGATAGAAGTTGCCGAGTAAACGATCAATGAAACTCTATGAGGAAAATCCAACTCCGGCATGTTACAAGTTGCAAGATCACCCAGCTAGCCTATGATGGGCTGTCACTAGATAGGCTTAACTGTCAACTTTCCCATGGCTGGGACCTTCTCAGCCAGAGCTACGCTCAAGAATACACGATCAATGAAACCCTATGGGGAAAATCAAACTCCGACATGATACAAGTTGCAAGATCACCCAGCTAGCCTATGATGGGCTGTCACTAGATAGGCTTAACTGTCAACTTTCCCATGGCTGCGTCGTTCTCACCCCGAGCTACACTCAAGAGTACACGATCAATGAAGCGCTATGGGGAAAATTAAACTCCTGCTTGATAGAAGTTGCCGAGTAAACGATCAATGAAACCCTATGGGGAAAATCCAACTCCGGCATGATACAAGTTGCAAGATCACCCAGCTAGCCTATGATGGGCTGTCACTAGATAGGCTTAACTGTCAACTTTCACATGGCTGCGACCTTCTCAGCCAGAGCTACACTCAAGAATACACGATCAATGAAACCCTATGGGGAAAATCAAACTCCGACATGATACAAGTTGCAAGATCACCCAGCTAGCCTATGATGGGCTGTCACTAGATAGGCTTAACTGTCAACTTTCCCATGGCTGGGACCTTCTCAGCCAGAGCTACACTCAAGAATACACGATCAATGAAACCCTATGGGGAAAATCAAACTCCGACATGATACAAGTTGCAAGATCACCCAGCTAGCCTATGATGGGCTGTCACTAGATAGGCTTAACTGTCAACTTTCCCATGGCTGCGACCTTCTCAGCCAGAGCTACACTCAAGAATACACGATCAATGAAACCCTATGGGGAAAATCAAACTCCGACATGATACAAGTTGCAAGATCACCCAGCTAGCCTATGATGGGCTGTCACTAGATAGGCTTAACTGTCAACTTTCCCATGGCTGCGACCTTCTCAGCCAGAGCTACACTCAAGAATACACGATCAATGAAACCCTATGGGGAAAATCAAACTCCGACATGATACAAGTTGCAAGATCACCCAGCTAGCCTATGATGGGCTGTCACTAGATAGGCTTAACTGTCAACTTTCCCATGGCTGCGTCGTTCTCAGCCCGAGCTACACTCAAGAGTACACGATCAATGAAGCGCTATGGGGAAAATTAAACTCCTGCTTGATAGAAGTTGCCGAGTAAACGATCAATGAAACTCTATGGGGAAAATCCAACTCCGGCATGATACAAGTTGCAAGATCACCCAGCTAGCCTATGATGGGCTGTCACTAGATAGGCTTAACTGTCAACTTTCCCATGGCTGGGACCTTCTCAGCCAGAGCTACACTCAAGAATACACGATCAATGAAACCCTATGGGGAAAATCAAACTCCGACATGATACAAGTTGCAAGATCACCCAGCTAGCCTATGATGGGCTGTCACTAGATAGGCTTAAATGTCAACTTTCCCATGGCTGCGTCGTTCTCAGCCCGAGCTACACTCAAGAGTACACGATCAATGAAGCGCTATGGGGAAAATTAAACTCCTGCTTGATAGAAGTTGCCGAGTAAACGATCAATGAAACTCTATGGGGAAAATCCAACTCCGGCATGATACAAGTTGCAAGATCACCCAGCTAGCCTATGATGGGCTGTCACTAGATAGGCTTAACTGTCAACTTTACCATGGCTGGGACCTTCTCAGCCAGAGCTACACTCAAGAATACACGATCAATGAAACCCTATGGGGAAAATCAAACTCCGACATGATACAAGTTGCAAGATCACCCAGCTAGCCTATGATGGGCTGTCACTAGATAGGCTTAACTGTCAACTTTCCCATGGCTGCGTCGTTCTCAGCCCGAGCTACACTCAAGAGTACACGATCAATGAAGCGCTATGGGGAAAATAAAACTCCTGCTTGATAGAAGTTGCCGAGTAAACGATCAATGAAACTCTATGGGGAAAATCCAACTCCGGCATGATACAAGTTGCAAGATCACCCAGCTAGCCTATGATGGGCTGTCACTAGATAGGCTTAACTGTCAACTTTCCCATGGCTGCGACCTTCTCAGCCAGAGCTACACTCAAGAATACACGATCAATGAAACCCTATGGGGAAAATCAAACTCCGACATGATACAAGTTGCAAGATCACCCAGCTAGCCTATGATGGGCTGTCACTAGATAGGCTTAACTGTCAACTTTCCCATGGCTGCGTCGTTCTCAGCCCGAGCTACACTCAAGAGTACACGATCAATGAAGCGCTATGGGGAAAATAAAACTCCTGCTTGATAGAAGTTGCCGAGTAAACGATCAATGAAACTCTATGGGGAAAATCCAACTCCGGCATGATACAAGTTGCAAGATCACCCAGCTAGCCTATGATGGGCTGTCACTAGATAGGCTTAACTGTCAACTTTGCCATGGCTGCGACCTTCTCAGCCAGAGCTACACTCAAGAATACACGATCATTGAAACCCTATGTGGAAAATCAAACTCCGACATGATACAAGTTGCAAGATCACCCAGCTAGCCTATGGTGGGCTGTCACTAGATAGGCTTAACTGTCAACTTTCCCATGGCTGCGTCGTTCTCAGCCCGAGCTACACTCAAGAGTACACGATCAATGAAGCGCTATGGGGAAAATTAAACTCCTGCCTGATAGAAGTTGCCGAGTAAACGATCAATGAAACTCTATGGGGAAAATCCAACTCCGGCATGATACAAGTTGCAAGATCACCCAGCTAGCCTATGATGGGCTGTCACTAGATAGGCTTAACTGTCAACTTTCCCATGGCTGGGACCTTCTCAGCCAGAGCTACACTCAAGAATACACGATCAATGAAACCCTATGGGGAAAATCAAACTCCGACATGATACAAGTTGCAAGATCACCCAGCTAGCCTATGATGGGCTGTCACTAGATAGGCTTAACTGTCAACTTTCCCATGGCTGCGTCGTTCTCAGCCCGAGCTACACTCAAGAGTACACGATCAATGAAGCGCTATGGGGAAAATTAAACTCCTGCTTGATAGAAGTTGCCGAGTAAACGATCAATGAAACCCTATGGGGAAAATCCAACTCCGACATGATACAAGTTGCAAGATCACCCAGCTAGCCTATGATGGGCTGTCACTAGATAGGCTTAACTGTCAACTTTCCCATGGCTGCGACCTTCTCAGCCAGAGCTACACTCAAGAATACACGATCAATGAAACTCTATGGGGAAAATCAAACTCCGACATGATACAAGTTGCAAGATCACCCAGCTAGCCTATGATGGGCTGTCACTAGATAGGCTTAACTGTCAACTTTCCCATGGCTGCGACCTTCTCAGCCAGAGCTACACTCAAGAATACACGATCAATGAAACCCTATGGGGAAAATCAAACTCCGACATGATACAAGTTGCAAGATCACCCAGCTAGCCTATGATGGGCTGTCACTAGATAGGCTTAACTGTCAACTTTCCCATGGCTGCGACCTTCTCAGCCAGAGCTACACTCAAGAATACACGATCAATGAAACCCTATGGAGAAAATCAAACTCCGACATGATACAAGTTGCAAGATCACCCAGCTAGCCTATGATGGGCTGTCACTAGATAGGCTTAACTGTCAACTTTCCCATGGCTGCGTCGTTCTCAGCCCGAGCTACATCCAAGAGTACACGATCAATGAAGCGCTATGGGGAAAATTAAACTCCTGCTTGATAGAAGTTGCCGAGTAAACGATCAATGAAACTCTATGGGGAAAATCCAACTCCGGCATGATACAAGTTGCAAGATCACCCAGCTAGCCTATGATGGGCTGTCACTAGATAGGCTTAACTGTCAACTTTCCCATGGCTGGGACCTTCTCAGCCAGAGCTACACTCAAGAATACACGATCAATGAAACCCTATGGGGAAGATCAAACTCCGACATGATACAAGTTGCAAGATCACCCAGCTAGCCTATGATGGGCTGTCACTAGATAGGCTTAACTGTCAACTTTCCCATGGCTGCGTCGTTCTCAGCCCGAGCTACACTCAAGAGTACACGATCAATGAAGCGCTATGGGGAAAATTAAACTCCTGCTTGATAGAAGTTGCCGAGTAAACGATCAATGAAACTCTATGGGGAAAATCCAACTCCGGCATGATACAAGTTGCAAGATCACCCAGCTAGCCTATGATGGGCTGTCACTAGATAGGCTTAACTGTCAACTTTCCCATGGCTGGGACCTTCTCAGCCAGAGCTACACTCAAGAATACACGATCAATGAAACCCTATGGGGAAAATCAAACTCCGACATGATACAAGTTGCAAGATCACCCAGCTAGCCTATGATGGGCTGTTACTAGATAGGCTTAACTGTCAACTTCCCATGGCTGCGTCGTTCTCAGCCCGAGCTACACTCAAGAGTACACGATCAATGAAGCGCTATGGGGAAAATTAAACTCCTGCTTGATAGAAGTTGCCGAGTAAACGATCAATGAAACTCTATGGGGAAAATCCAACTCCGGCATGATACAAGTTGCAAGATCACCCAGCTAGCCTATGATGGGCTGTCACTAGATAGGCTTAACTGTCAACTTTCCCATGGCTGGGACCTTCTCAGCCAGAGCTACGCTCAAGAATACACGATCAATGAAACCCTATGGGGAAAATCAAACTCCGACATGATACAAGTTGCAAGATCACCCAGCTAGCCTATGATGGGCTGTCACTAGATAGGCTTAACTGTCAACTTTCCCATGGCTGCGTCGTTCTCAGCCCGAGCTACACTCAAGAGTACACGATCAATGAAGCGCTATGGGGAAAATTAAACTCCTGCTTGATAGAAGTTGCCGAGTAAACGATCAATGAAACCCTATGGGGAAAATCCAACTCCGGCATGATACAAGTTGCAAGATCACCCAGCTAGCCTATGATGGGCTGTCACTAGATAGGCTTAACTGTCAACTTTCACATGGCTGCGACCTTCTCAGCCAGAGCTACACTCAAGAATACACGATCAATGAAACTCTATGGGGAAAATCAAACTCCGACATGATACAAGTTGCAAGATCACCCAGCTAGCCTATGATGGGCTGTCACTAGATAGGCTTAACTGTCAACTTTCCCATGGCTGCGACCTTCTCAGCCAGAGCTACACTCAAGAATACACGATCAATGATACCCTATGGGGAAAATCAAACTCCGACATGATACAAGTTGCAAGATCACCCAGCTAGCCTATGATGGGCTGTCACTAGATAGGCTTAACTGTCAACTTTCCCATGGCTGCGACCTTCTCAGCCAGAGCTACACTCAAGAATACACGATCAATGAAACCCTATGGGGAAAATCAAACTCCGACATGATACAAGTTGCAAGATCACCCAGCTAGCCTATGATGGGCTGTCACTAGATAGGCTTAACTGTCAACTTTCCCATGGCTGCGTCGTTCTCAGCCCGAGCTACACTCAAGAGTACACGATCAATGAAGCGCTACGGGGAAAATTAAACTCCTGCTTGATAGAAGTTGCCGAGTAAACGATCAATGAAACCCTATGGGGAAAATCCAACTCCGGCATGATACAAGTTGCAAGATCACCCAGCTAGCCTATGATGGGCTGTCACTAGATAGGCTTAACTGTCAACTTTCCCATGGCTGCGACCTTCTCAGCCAGAGCTACACTCAAGAATACACGATCAATGAAACCCTATGGGGAAAATCAAACTCCGACATGATACAAGTTGCAAGATCACCCAGCTAGCCTATGATGGGCTGTCACTAGATAGGCTTAACTGTCAACTTTCCCATGGCTGCGTCGTTCTCAGCCCGAGCTACACTCAAGAGTACACGATCAATGAAGCGCTATGGGGAAAATTAAACTCCTGCTTGATAGAAGTTGCCGAGTAAACGATCAATGAAACCCTATGGGGAAAATCCAACTCCGACATGATACAAGTTGCAAGATCACCCAGCTAGCCTATGATGGGCTGTCACTAGATAGGCTTAACTGTCAACTTTCCCATGGCTGCGACCTTCTCAGCCAGAGCTACACTCAAGAATACACGATCAATGAAACCCTATGGGGAAAATCAAACTCCGACATGATACAAGTTGCAAGATCACCCAGCTAGCCTATGATGGGCTGTCACTAGATAGGCTTAACTGTCAACTTTCCCATGGCTGCGACCTTCTCAGCCAGAGCTACACTCAAGAATACACGATCAATGAAACCCTATGGGGAAAATCAAACTCCGACATGATACAAGTTGCAAGATCACCCAGCTAGCCTATGATGGGCTGTCACTAGATAGGCTTAACTGTCAACTTTCCCATGGCTGCGACCTTCTCAGCCAGAGCTACACTCAAGAATACACGATCAATGAAACCCTATGGGGAAAATCAAACTCCGACATGATACAAGTTGCAAGATCACCCAGCTAGCCTATGATGGGCTGTCACTAGATAGGCTTAACTGTCAACTTTCCCATGGCTGCGTCGTTCTCAGCCCGAGCTACACTCAAGAGTACACGATCAATGAAGCGCTACGGGGAAAATTAAACTCCTGCTTGATAGAAGTTGCCGAGTAAACGATCAATGAAACCCTATGGGGAAAATCAAACTCCGACATGATACAAGTTGCAAGATCACCCAGCTAGCCTATGATGGGCTGTCACTAGATATGCTTAACTGTCAACTTTCCCATGGCTGCGTCGTTCTCAGCCCGAGCTACACTCAAGAGTACACGATCAATGAAGCGCTATGGGGAAAATTAAACTCCTGCTTGATAGAAGTTGCCGAGTAAACGATCAATGAAACTCTATGGGGAAAATCCAACTCCGGCATGATACAAGTTGCAAGATCACCCAGCTAGCCTATGATGGGCTGTCACTAGATAGGCTTAACTGTCAACTTTCCCATGGCTGCGACCTTCTCAGCCAGAGCTACACTCAAGAATACACGATCAATGAAACCCTATGGGGAAAATCAAACTCCGACATGATACAAGTTGCAAGATCACCCAGCTAGCCTATGATGGGCTGTCACTAGATAGGCTTAACTGTCAACTTTCCCATGGCTGCGACCTTCTCAGCCAGAGCTACACTCAAGAATACACGATCAATGAAACCCTATGGGGAAAATCAAACTCCGACATGATACAAGTTGCAAGATCACCCAGCTAGCCTATGATGGGCTGTCACTAGATAGGCTTAACTGTCAACTTTCCCATGGCTGCGACCTTCTCAGCCAGAGCTACACTCAAGAATACACGATCAATGAAACCCTATGGAGAAAATCAAACTCCGACATGATACAAGTTGCAAGATCACCCAGCTAGCCTATGATGGGCTGTCACTAGATAGGCTTAACTGTCAACTTTCCCATGGCTGCGTCGTTCTCAGCCCGAGCTACACTCAAGAGTACACGATCAATGAAGCGCTATGGGGAAAATTAAACTCCTGCTTGATAGAAGTTGCCGAGTAAACGATCAATGAAACTCTATGGGGAAAATCCAACTCCGGCATGATACAAGTTGCAAGATCACCCAGCTAGCCTATGATGGGCTGTCACTAGATAGGCTTAACTGTCAACTTTCCCATGGCTGGGACCTTCTCAGCCAGAGCTACACTCAAGAATACACGATCAATGAAACCCTATGGGGAAAATCAAACTCCGACATGATACAAGTTGCAAGATCACCCAGCTAGCCTATGATGGGCTGTCACTAGATAGGCTTAACTGTCAACTTTCCCATGGCTGCGTCGTTCTCAGCCCGAGCTACACTCAAGAGTACACGATCAATGAAGCGCTATGGGGAAAATAAAACTCCTGCTTGATAGAAGTTGCCGCGTAAACGATCAATGAAACTCTATGGGGAAAATCCAACTCCGGCATGATACAAGTTGCAAGATCACCCAGCTAGCCTATGATGGGCTGTCACTAGATAGGCTTAACTGTCAACTTTCCCATGGCTGCGACCTTCTCAGCCAGAGCTACACTCAAGAGTACACGATCAATGAAGCGCTATGGGGAAAATTAAACTCCTGCTTGATAGAAGTTGCCGAGTAAACGATCAATGAAACTCTATGGGGAAAATCCAACTCCGGCATGATACAAGTTGCAAGATCACCCAGCTAGCCTATGATGGGCTGTCACTAGATAGGCTTAACTGTCAACTTTCCCATGGCTGCGTCGTTCTCAGCCCGAGCTACACTCAAGAGTACACGATCAATGAAGCGCTATGGGGAAAATTAAACTCCTGCTTGATAGAAGTTGCCGAGTAAACGATCAATGAAACTCTATGAGGAAAATCCAACTCCGGCATGTTACAAGTTGCAAGATCACCCAGCTAGCCTATGATGGGCTGTCACTAGATAGGCTTAACTGTCAACTTTCCCATGGCTGGGACCTTCTCAGCCAGAGCTACGCTCAAGAATACACGATCAATGAAACCCTATGGGGAAAATCAAACTCCGACATGATACAAGTTGCAAGATCACCCAGCTAGCCTATGATGGGCTGTCACTAGATAGGCTTAACTGTCAACTTTCCCATGGCTGCGTCGTTCTCACCCCGAGCTACACTCAAGAGTACACGATCAATGAAGCGCTATGGGGAAAATTAAACTCCTGCTTGATAGAAGTTGCCGAGTAAACGATCAATGAAACCCTATGGGGAAAATCCAACTCCGGCATGATACAAGTTGCAAGATCACCCAGCTAGCCTATGATGGGCTGTCACTAGATAGGCTTAACTGTCAACTTTCACATGGCTGCGACCTTCTCAGCCAGAGCTACACTCAAGAATACACGATCAATGAAACCCTATGGGGAAAATCAAACTCCGACATGATACAAGTTGCAAGATCACCCAGCTAGCCTATGATGGGCTGTCACTAGATAGGCTTAACTGTCAACTTTCCCATGGCTGGGACCTTCTCAGCCAGAGCTACACTCAAGAATACACGATCAATGAAACCCTATGGGGAAAATCAAACTCCGACATGATACAAGTTGCAAGATCACCCAGCTAGCCTATGATGGGCTGTCACTAGATAGGCTTAACTGTCAACTTTCCCATGGCTGCGACCTTCTCAGCCAGAGCTACACTCAAGAATACACGATCAATGAAACCCTATGGGGAAAATCAAACTCCGACATGATACAAGTTGCAAGATCACCCAGCTAGCCTATGATGGGCTGTCACTAGATAGGCTTAACTGTCAACTTTCCCATGGCTGCGACCTTCTCAGCCAGAGCTACACTCAAGAATACACGATCAATGAAACCCTATGGGGAAAATCAAACTCCGACATGATACAAGTTGCAAGATCACCCAGCTAGCCTATGATGGGCTGTCACTAGATAGGCTTAACTGTCAACTTTCCCATGGCTGCGTCGTTCTCAGCCCGAGCTACACTCAAGAGTACACGATCAATGAAGCGCTATGGGGAAAATTAAACTCCTGCTTGATAGAAGTTGCCGAGTAAACGATCAATGAAACTCTATGGGGAAAATCCAACTCCGGCATGATACAAGTTGCAAGATCACCCAGCTAGCCTATGATGGGCTGTCACTAGATAGGCTTAACTGTCAACTTTCCCATGGCTGGGACCTTCTCAGCCAGAGCTACACTCAAGAATACACGATCAATGAAACCCTATGGGGAAAATCAAACTCCGACATGATACAAGTTGCAAGATCACCCAGCTAGCCTATGATGGGCTGTCACTAGATAGGCTTAAATGTCAACTTTCCCATGGCTGCGTCGTTCTCAGCCCGAGCTACACTCAAGAGTACACGATCAATGAAGCGCTATGGGGAAAATTAAACTCCTGCTTGATAGAAGTTGCCGAGTAAACGATCAATGAAACTCTATGGGGAAAATCCAACTCCGGCATGATACAAGTTGCAAGATCACCCAGCTAGCCTATGATGGGCTGTCACTAGATAGGCTTAACTGTCAACTTTACCATGGCTGGGACCTTCTCAGCCAGAGCTACACTCAAGAATACACGATCAATGAAACCCTATGGGGAAAATCAAACTCCGACA